>NW_028189092.1:0-48585 GCF_054131305.1 Coturnix japonica | reverse complement strand
CTTTCCTTCTTTCTTCCTTTCCTTCTTTCTTCCTTTCCTTTCTTTCTTTCTTTCTTCTTCCTTTCTTTCTTTCTTTCTTCCTTCCTTGTCTTTCTTTCTTTCTTTCTTCCTTCCTTTCTTCTTCTTTCTTTCTTTCCTTTCTTTCTTTCTTTCTTTCTTTCTTCCTTTCTTTCTTTCTTTCTTTCTTTCTTTCTTTCTTTCTTTCTTTCTTTCTTTCTTTCTTTCTTTCTTTCTTTCTTTCTTTCTTTCTTTCTTTCTTTCTTTCTTTCTTTTCTTTCTTTCTTTCTTCTTTCTTTCTTCTTTCTTTCTTTCTTTCTTTCTTTCTTTCTTTTTTTCTTCCTTCCTTCCTTTCTTCCTTCCTTTCTTCCTTTCTTTCTTTCTTTCTTTCTTTCTTTCTTTCTTTCTTTCTTTCTTTCTTTCTTTCTTTCTTTCTTTCTTTCTTTCTTTCTTTCTTTCTTTCTTTCTTTCTTTCTTTCTTTCTTCTTTCTTTCTTTCTTTCTTTCTTTCTTTCTTTCTTTCTTTCTTTCTTTCTTTTTTTTTCCACACATATAATTTGCCCTACAATTTTCTATTTAATTAGATATGGATTTTCTTTCCTAGTTAAGTCTCTCTGTAGATAGGTGTACTAACTAGGCTCATAATCTTTTGATTCTCTCTTTCCATTTACCCCCTTAAATGAACGTATATGATTCTGAAGCCTAATTTATACCGTGCACATATTTTATTCTCTTTCCACACTCAAATAGGGATTGAGAGGTGCTGAGCTATATTGCTCTGCTAAATATTTGAGGTTTCTAAGAAAATAGAAATATTAGACAGTAAGCCTCCTGAAGCAAATTACAAAGGGGAGATGAAATTATATCCGCAAATTGGGAAGAGGATTTGTGTAAGAATGATCCTCAATAAGGTGGAACAGACGTTGTCCAACCTGCTAAAGAAGCATTTGTCTCCGTATGAGACTAAAGGATAAAAAACAGCTCTGAGCCAATGCTCTGCCCTGCAAATTCAAAGCAATTCTGTCCTAGCAGAAATCAGAGGTTGTTGCACTTTCATGCCAGCCTGCATGTGCCACATTTGCTCATCTGAGTTTGTAACTCATTTGCATGCTTCTGCCATTCATCCTGGAATTTATTGTGGTAGGACTGCATCTCAGACTTGGCCGGCAGCCAGAACCTACTTCTTCATTCCCTCTTTATAGCTAATACAATATGAAAGTCACTAACAAAAAGACTTTCATGTCAAATTACAGGAAAAAAAAATCTGAAGTGCCTAATAGGATTTTAAATTCTTATCATACTGGTGACTTTCTGTAAGCAGTAACATTTGAAAAGAAAGACTGAGCTGATGTTTTCTTCAAATGCTCTCTTCGCGTTGTGTGGTTTTTTTTACAAGCTGTGATACACAGCTATTCAGTCACTACAGAGACGACAGGACTATGGATCACATCTATATAGCCGTTCACTTCAATTCCCATCCCACTTGACTTAACATCTTATTAAAAATACTTGCTGAGGCTGTGCATAGTGAGAAGTATCCATTTAATATAGATATCAGGTCTTTTTTCCCCACTTATAGGAATATGGTTTTCTATGTATATATATATATGTGTGTGTGTATTTACACAAATTCAGCTTTATCCACAAATGTGTATGTGTTTATACATATATAAATGTATGTTTATATACACAAGGAGGGACTTTTGCTTTTGGTAATATTACAGTTCCAAGTATATTTTTATATAATTTCATATAATTTGTGTCTAAATAAAGTCAATACAATTAGGCTTGCTACTATATCAATAACATGGCCATAGCAGTTTTGACAAGATTTGTGTTGAGTACTAGTACCCAGATTCACTCCATTTCTTTAATGGTCGTTTCCTACCTATCACTCCACAACACTCCATCATAATTCTGATGCCTCTCTAGGCAGATATTTGGATAAACAAAAGTTGAAGCCCAGCTGAGGTGACTCACCTTGACCCCACACACTCACATTTCTTACTTCACCAGAGGCACAGACATTAGCAGGACAGAAAGGACCATACATACTACAGTGGTAATCCAAACTCTCAGATGCTGATTCACTCCTGATTATCATCTTAAAAAAAAAGTCACTGTTTAATTGTGTGTCTCAATAATTTTCTGATAGCATAGTTCTTTCATTGGCAACAATAGCAGCAAGAAAGACTGAATTCACACAGCATTATTTATTACTAGTATATAATAAGCTACTTTTGTCATATGTCAGTATAAATATATGGAAACCAAATTAATAAACCTTTGATTCTATCTTTCTCATCTAAATCAGACCCCTAATGAAAATTTGCTGCCTCTTCTGTTTTTTACAAACTAGAACATTCTTCAGTTGTATAAGGTATCATTATGAACTTTTCAGTTGAATTTTTTGATTAAAAGTACTAGATACCAGCCATAGAAGCCATGTATATAATATTTTTATGTAAATCAAACTGTTGGTGTAAACTCATTTTATACATGTAATATAACTAGTGGAGTTTACATATAGTACCTCAGGGGACAAAGATGTACTAGACATGGAAACTAATCATCAAAAGATGGTAATGAGTGGTATCCCTCAGGAGTCGACACTGGAAGTAATGCTCTTTAATATCTTAATCAGTGACTTCAACAGCAGTATTGAGTACACCCTCAGCAAGTTTCTGGGTGACAACAATCTGTGTGGTGCATTTGACAAACCTGAGAGACCAGATACCATCTAGAGAGACCTAAACAGGCTCAAGTAGTGGGCCCAGGTGAACATCACGAACCCAGATGCAACGTCTTGTACCTGGGTTATTGCAACCCTCACTATCCATACAAGCTAGTTGACAAAATGATTGAGTAAAGCCCAACAGAAAACGTTCTGGCAGTACTGACAGATGGCAAGCTGGACATGAGTGAGGATTGTGTCCTTATGGCCCAGAGAGCCAACTGTATTCTGGGCTGCATCAAAATTATGGCCAGCAAGTAAAGAAAGGTGATCCTGCCCACTCAACATTTGTGAGGTCTCACCTTGAGTGCTGCATTCAGAAGTGGAGTTCTCAGTACAGTAGAGACATGGACCTCTTGGAGCACATCAGAGGAGGGCTACAAAAATGATCCAAGGGATGATGGAATGCCTCTCCCATGAAGACAGGCTGAGAGAGCTGAGGCTGTTTAGCCTGGAGAAGGCTTCAAGAAGACCTGAGAATGGCCTTCCATTGACTAAAGTGAGGCTATATAACAAACACAGAAGATGCTTCAGCAAGGTGTGTTGTTGACAGGACAAGGGGAAAAGGTTTAAAACTAGTACAGAGGAGATTTATATATATTATAAATATAAATATAAATATAAATATAAATATAAATATAAATATAAATATAAATATAAATATAAATATAAATATAAATATAAATATAAATATAAATATAAATATAAATATAAATATAAATATAAATATAAATATAAATATAAATATAAATATATTATCCACTAGTGACTGCCACTGAACTAGGATGAATCTTCTGAACATCTCTCTAATCTTGTATTTAACTAATGAAATGAAGATATAGTGATACTGTATTAGACAGAGCTGAATTTCAGATTAGCCCTTTGCTAATATCATGGTTTAATAGTTTTGTAATTTTACTATTAGTATTCCACATCATAACATCATATAAAGCATTAATAATTTTACTGAATCTGCAACATACAGAAGAAGACTGCATCTCCCAGAGAACAACACAGTCAGAGATGGGTCATGGGACCTGGACACTATATTATCTCTGTCGCAGGCTAGACTGAGGTCTTTCAAGTTCTGGCGTTCAGGGGAGTGTGTGGGAGCCTTCACCATGTCGCCTAGATTTCACAGTAGGCCTCTCGGTTTCGGGACTCATTTCTCTCTCCTATTTTGCTTGATTTGTTAGCTCAGTTTCAATTATATTGTATTATATTGTGTTATTCTATATTTCGATATAATATTTAGTAAATAAGTGTGTCTCCTTAGATCATTGCCGCTGTTTTCTTTCCCTAATTAACTTTTCCTTTTGGCATAGGGCCCCTGCAGGGCCCACGGCCCCCCTGTCACAGAAGCAGGTAGATTTTCGTTAAAACCGTGACACCATGGATTAACAAATCAATTGTTGTGTATATTTTGCCATAATTTAACAAAAGATAAAATGAAAAAAACAGATTTTATGTATTATTATCTAAAATTTCTTCACAAAATTAAGTAGCAGTAAAGGAGATCTTTTACTCTATAAAGTATTCTACTTCCTCCCAAAAATGTGATGAGAAGCATTATTTCTTCTATGTATCTAGGCCTGATTGAAGATTATAAAGGTTCTTTCTACCACCTCAAATGAAAGAGTTTTAATAGTGACTTATTTTGCATATAAGTAAGTCTCCCCAAATCTCATGAAACTTCACTGAAAACACTTTTCTTCCCCAACATCCCAACCATATACAGACATGAAAATCATTGGTCTAAGTAACAATTAATTTAAATAAAATTAAAAACTATGAAAAAAAATAAGCAAGCAAATTAAATACCACAGTGTATAGAAGGCTGAATGCTCTTAAAAGCCCTGGAGACTCTCAAAATAAAATGACATACATACAGTGTAAATCCTAGTTCCTATAGTGAACTAGTAATGAAAACCAAGTCTAACGATAAAGCCTGTAAAACAGAAGCTACAGAAGATATTATAGAGTACTATACCTCCCACTCATTTTTTCCTTTTTAAATTTAATGTGTGTTGCTAGAAAACTGTTACAGTACCGTGATGGGTTCAAAATGAAAGCAGTATGTTATAGTGATATGTGCCTATAATAATATCCAGTACAAAATGTTGAAGTTATATTGCAGTATGATTTGCTTGGGTAACAGTAAGCATTCTCCTACCAGCAATAAAAGATAAGACCGTCATGAACTATTCTGCTTATTTGCCTTCTAATTTTAACGTAGAATAATGGGAAAGATGGAAGGTGATCCTTTTCACCTGCATTTCTCTCCATTCGCTTAATGTTGTTTCCTTATGTGAACATTCATTTAAACTGGCCATGAGACATTTCCAAAGAGCCAGAATTTTCTGTGTAAGTAGGGGTCATGCCATCACGTAAGCCCTGGGAGTCATCATTCTTTCTGAGCTGATTCTGGTTATTTACTTCATGTACTGACTTACAAAAAGCTTATACAGAAGTACTTCTCCAGAGGAAAGAAAAAAATAGAACAGAACAGGAAATAGGGCAGATCAGTGCTGCTGGTTAATCACACCTCTTTCTCAAGAACAGTGTTCAGGAACAATGGATTGAAAGTGTACAAAAGATGAAAAGAAGAAAAAGAGGAAAAGAAGGAAAGAAGCAGAGAAAGAAGGGAAAGAGGTAAGAAAGATGGGCAGGAAGGAGAAAGAATGGGAGTGAGAGAGGAAAAGCAGAAGGGAAAGAGGCAGGGAGGGACTACAGAGAAGGGGCAGAGGGGAAAAGGGAGAAAAAGACAGAAAAAGTAAGAACATGTCTGAACAAAGCAGGAGTGAAAGAGACCCAAGCATGTTTTTAGGAGAGTGTTTAGTGCTTGTTGGGTATCTTATCTGTACATGAAATAATTCAAGGCAGTTCTGCCTGGGAAAAGAAAAAATGTTCTATTCCTCAAATATTACTCTGCTTACAGAAGGAAAAGCGTAACTGTTCAGTCATTTATATATGTTTCCTACCTGAGACAGTACCAGATGGTGCCATGTAGTCGCAGGTTAAGCATTGTGTGAGAGACCTGGGCTGGGAGCCAGACCCACTTCCCCGTCAACTGTGAGAACAAGCGATGCTGAACCTTACATAAGATTCATAAGCAGAGCCCTTGCATTTTAAGCAGACATCTGTTATGACATTTCATATTTATCTGCTATAACGGTTCAAACTGAGCCAGAATGTGGCATTATACCATGCCAGTCTTCTCTGGTATACTTATCCATTTCTGAAAAATATAAGCTTTCATGAGAAAGAAGTCTTATGTTCTTACAGTGAGAGATGAGTGTTCCAGATAGGTAGCAATGCAGGGCTGAGTCTCCAAATAAACTGAAACGGTGCTTTTGGGAACCAACTGTCCCTTTTACCACGTCATACAACTAAAAAGCAGGAAACATATTGCTGTGACTCTATTTTCCAAAGGCTTAGACATGTAAAAGGACTCCCTGAAAAATATTTTGTGGCAGAAAGATAATTGTTTTTAGATCTACTACTTCGTGTCTGCAGAATCCTATTGCCCCTATGAAATAGTACTAGGAATGATATGATCTGTTGCTAAAGCATGTAATGGGGTTACATAGAATATGTGTATGCCCTATAAAGGTGTAAGAGAGAGAGACAGAGACGTGGTTTGGCATTTAACTCTTAAGAAGGTAGAACATTATTCCTTCATATTAGTAGAAGCTGACTATGAAAATCAGCAATACTTTAGCGAGCATTAGTGTATTATCAATGACAAAAGGCAGACAGGCTTAGCCAGGACTTTTGAGATTACTAAGGAACTGAAAAAAGTGCCAGCAGCTTCCCTCTCACTCACATATGAACACACACTAATGGGAATTTATCCAACAAAATGAGGAAGAGACATTGCAACCTAAGAATAATTCCTTTTCCTCACTATTCACACTCAATGTAGGACTACCCAGGGCAATTCCAAAGCAGAATAAATGCAGTAGACAGAGTATTTTACATCACTGAAATGAAGATGATGCACATAAGTCTAGAAGATTTTGTTTTCTTCATGAAAATAAAATCTGAGATTATTATAATTGAAAAGATGGATTATTTTATTAATAAGGATTAAAGAATGATTTTGCCTTCTTGCAGATAAGGTTTAAATATTACATACTCCATACTTTATATGAGAATTCCATGGAAATTGAAGGGTCCCAGGTGTTATATAGGAATTATCTGAGTTGAACTTTACCTTTTATGCTTATTACTAATTAGTATCAGGTGTTCACTGTTGCATCCTTTCAAAAATACAGTATGTCTTTTTTTTTTTTTTTTTTTTTTTTTGAGTGTCTATTGAGTCAGTTGTGTAGGAGGGAAAACTTCCTCTGGAGCTCACAAGCATCTGGTTATCTGCTCAAGTAGCAGGTTATAACTAAACCCAGAGTTTTATGTACACTTGAATAAACAGAAACACATATGTATGTATTTCTTTATGAGTGTTTATTATTTTTAAGAAATATTCAATTCCCTCTAAAACATTCTATTTTCTTCTGCATTGACCATGTGACTGCTATTAAAGATGCTCTTAAAATGTTGTAGTTCTTGATAACAGCTACTTAAGAGATATTATAGTGCATTTTTTATTTATCCATATATTAGAACCTTTGAGAAACAGGTAATTAAGTAATAACAATAACAAATATTGAATACATAGCAAAGATTTGAAATAATTTTGTTCATAAGATAGCTGTTATATTAATGGAGCTATTCCTAGTAGAATGGAGGCCCCATTGCATTAAGTGCTGTAAAGTCATGGAGTCAGACAGGCACTGCTCTGTCATGTTTGTGGCTAATTAGAGATAACAATAGGACATTACTTATCTTCATTGATACAAGGACTCTTGGGGCCCTCTCAGACTCCCATCAAGTTTAGTTGTAAGACTCCCACTTACACTAATAGCCTTCAAAACCCGTCTCTACTGTGAATCAACTAATTCCTGAACTATAAAGAACACAAGCAGACACAATGGGAGGACAGAATAAAAAAAAAAAAAAAAGAAAGAAAAAATGCTATAGTATCACAGAATGTACTTTGTTCATTTATTTTGACAAGGCTATTTTAAATAATTTATGAAACTTCATAGTAACACTAATGAATTTAACATTCAAGTAATGAAGACTTGTGGGGTCTTCATTATAATACTCTGCCGCTAAGCCTTTGATTAAAAGATTAAAAGAGCTGAAGCCTCCATTTCACTTATTTCTCTATTTGATTAATTTATTTTGTTTGTAGATTAGTAAATTGAGAAATTCTATTGTAATGGATTGCCTCTGGCTTTGTAACATGAGACTTGACACACCAAGACTGTATTTAATACATCATTTTACATCCTTGCAGTGAATGCTCTTTCTACTCAACTAATGAGGAAGATAGAATTAGATGTCTAAATTTCATGACAAAAGATTATTTTCCAGCTTTGTTTCCAAGTGAGTAAGCTAACCTTTTCTCTGTTTCTCTGTTCCCCAAAATACACATCCATACATGCAGTGGTATATAAATGGGTAGGTTAGGCAATACAATTGACCAAATTAATAACCTGATGTTTGAGGCTAAGACTTAATATACCTGGACTACAATGGCTTTAGTGTTCTAGGGCTATGTAGACTGAAATTATTTCCTCAATAAATACTAAGGCTCAGTGAAGTTATTATGTGAAAGACAAAACCGATGAGAAGGTTTTCCCTAATTTTGTCTATCAGAATATCTGCAGTGGTCTTAATATATGACATGCCTTTTAAAAATATTTTAAAAACAAACAAACAACAACAACAACAACAACCAAACAATATCAGCAACAAAAATCCCACAAACACTGCAAATAGTAAAGAAATTGGCTTCCAAACCAGATAATTTTCAAAATAATTGTTTCTGTAACTAATCTTCTTGGAGATCTGTTCTTTACCAAAATTGATTAAAAAGTCAGCAGCATGTTTCTTCCTGTTTGAATCTATGGGTCTTCTCCAAGTTTAGATGACAAACCAAATGTATCTGTACCAAGCACATAAATGGTAGCTAATGTGTTAACTTAAAAAGCATCTGCTCACAAGCACATCTGTAATGATGACAGTAAGCTTCTAATAAGTGAAAGAACTGTAAAAGTAAATGATCCATACATGTTCTTGAAGAAACCCTGCTGTCATTAAGATCGGCCTCTGCATGGATACATCAATAGTATAGTTAGAAATTCTGTTGCAGATCACTTCATCTTCTAGGTTATGTGATAGAGAAAGACAGACCTTATCCTGGAGTGTAGGATAAAATGATTTCACAGAGGAAAGCATCATCTAGCTAGATTTCTAAGGGGAAAAATAAAGAAAAAAAAAAAAAGAAAAAAGAAAAAGAAACAAAACACCCTGTAGTTTTGTAATACACTATTATAATAGATCTAATTATGTACATAAAGAGATTATATTAATAAGGTATTTCTGTACACAATAATAATATTCTAGGTTAGTCTTTCTAAATGGTAGTCACTGTATACAATCAGTAGAATTTTTACACATATTGATTAGTTTTCAATAGGAAAGAGATTTTGACAACTCTGTATTTTTTTATTTTCTTATATTACTGAAAACTCCTTTAGGAAAAAATAAGTCTTGGACAATTTCTTTTTATACCTGGAAAGTTTTTGTAGTAGGACTTTTCAGAAATTTTTGGAATTTTGCAGTTTGTGTATTTTTATTAGTATTATTATTTTATTTATTTATTTATTCATTTTCCCTCCCTCTGTCCAGATTTTCTTATTTAGCTATTACATTTGTAGTACACTGATACAGAAGTATGTTATCGGCCCTGGAGGCCACATGGCAGTGCTTTAAACACTGCTTTTGTTTTTAAAACACTAGTAATCTGCCTCTGACTGAATTTTTATATCTTTTGTTTCTGTTTTAATGGAAGGGTTGGCATTTACGATATTTATGAAATTTAAATGGATGCTGTTAAATGTGTCAGCGTCTTATTATGACCATAAACTGCTATAGGCAGACGCAATTATGACCAAATGCCATAACATGCAGATAATATAACATACTGTCAAAGCAAAAACCTTGTTAGCTTCATATGGGCATCAAACTGTAAATACTCTCAAACATATCACACTGTGATTTATCAAAGTGGGGACTGATTCTGCATCTGATGGAAGAATTAGCAAGTAAGGGCTAAAGTGGATATTCTATAATCATTTTGGATGGGATTCAAGTCACTTATCTGCAACCATTTAACAGTTAAACTTCTAATCGAGTTATCTAAGCTTCCATAAAAAGGCAGTGAAGAGAGATGAGCACAAACATAGGGGGATTCATCATAGCCTTAAAACAGTTGCCTACCACATGTCAGCAAAATACCTGATTGGTGTGGTTTTTGTTCCTATTGGCTGTTGAGGGAGTCTTGAAAAAACATTTTCTGCACAATGCACATTCAAAATTGACAGTCATTGAGTCTCAGGACTTATATCTACTATAAATAATACCACAGAAACAGACATATTATTCTGGGATGACTTGAAGTGTAACCTTTGCTATTTATTCTCAGTCTCCCTTGAGACAGAAAATGTATCATGCACAATCCCTTTTGACATTTACTAATATCTCTGCTGATCTTGCTAATTTTACATCTTGAAACATTACATCAGTGAAACTAACCAACGAAATAGAATAGAGTTACAAAATTGGATCCTAAATGCCATGTATCTTTCTCTAGTGGATGTGAGAGAGGGATCGACAGCCTATTTCCTTCACATGTGTATCTTCAGCATTGATCATCCTGTGTCTATGAGACATTAGGTCTGCAGTTATGATGTTCATTGCACACAGATACACACAGCTTCCCTTAAGACAGGTGTGTTTGACCCACAGGCCACAGGCTGTATGTGGCCTGGCTCAGCCCACCGCCCCACATCATCATGGCAGTACTACTGCCCCACCAAGCAGCCCAGCCCCAGGCACACACCTTTTGTTCAACAACAACCAAACATTCCTGTGCTATCAATGCTGTCTGGGCTGAAACCAGGATACTGGGAGGTCACAGTGCACTGCTAACTCAAGTTATGACATATCATTTCACTGAATTCCTCCATGCCTAAGGAAAATTGCACCCACTGATTTTCATTGATGCTTGCTAAATATTTATGGAGATCAAACCGTGGATATCAACACAGTGAAGTGGCAAGTTGTGCATTTCAGCAGTGGTGACAGTGAATTACATCTGCTTATGCACATATTTCCAAGCATGGCATGCAAGCTCTTGTTCATTGCTGGTGCAGATACAAAGCTAATGGTGGGTACTATGTCAAAAAATAGTCTATGTAGCTGAGAAATTGCTCTATCAAATAATGTTATTGTGCCCTCTCATATTGTAGCCTTCATGGAAATGAATAGGAGCCATTACTTTCAGAGAAATCTACATAGTTCATTTGCAGCTCAAGGCAATTCCTCTCCACCCAGTGAGGTCCAGGCAAGCCAAAAGGTTGAACACTCATGTCTTAAGATCTTTGACAAAAAGTAACTCCAAATAATAAAAAATAAATGTGCATGTTGCAAATGCATACACAAAACTGAACTAAGAACAGTTCTGCTTAGGAAAATTACTGAGGTTTCAAAATTCTTTCCTTATTTTGATGAAAAGAAGGAGAGAATGTCCCATGAAACAAATTGCAAAAATGCACATTGCTATAATGACTGAAGAACACTTGCTGTAAACTGAGATCTTGAACACTTGTTGTCCCTTTAGTGAATTACTGCTTTAGCTAACTTATGTCCCTTTCATTTACACTTTTTCTTTTTTTCCCGTATTCCTGTCCTGAAAGCCCTTTGCTGATTTCTGCCGACATGAGTAAGCGCATGTAGCATTCCTACAGCTTTCTGCTTTCAGTGGCTCATACTCTGTAAATGACTTGCTGTTAGTCAGACAGGAACTCCAGCAAAGGCATTTAAGACTCTTGCTTGCCATTGCTAGTCATCATGGTAATTGTGTGTGCAGACGTTGAGAGATATCTATTTCTGAGGCTCCCAGCCCTATTTCAAACACGTAGTTCTGAGAGATGTTTAACACTGACAAGGTCTATGAAGAGCAGTGTGGCATGGAAGTGGACTTTCCTATTTATTTACTAAAATACCTTTCCTCCTGTGTCACATACAAATAGAAATGGACAGCTTGGCAAAGCTGCATTACAGATTTAAATACCCAGTGACCAAGTGGTTGTTGTTTGTCTATTCACTACTAAAAGGAAGCATGCCTTCTAAAAGGCAAACACAATCTCAATTTCAGCTCTATTTTTTCACTTACAAATAGATCCATTTACTACCCTCCAAGAGCTGCAACGTAAGTACTCACCCACTTTTAATACACTTGATTTCTACCTCAGGTTTGGAAGGTACTATAAATGTTTATGTTGGGTCTAATATGGAATAGTTGAGTACAACCAAAATTTTCTAATCCCCACGTTTTCACTTCACTGGAAGCATACTATATAAAACTAGTACTTTTAGGAGACAACTATTTGTGTTCCTGTATGCAAAAATAATTGAAAATGACAAACATACAAACATATAAGTCTGTACAACATAAAGTAGCAGTAATTTTATTTACTAACAGTGTATAATTTTAAAATACATTAAATTCCCCTTCTTTTATTTTAACATTTATAACTTAATTCTATTCCATTTCTATTCCATTTCTAGAAATAATTTCATTTGAGGTTACTTAATTTAAGGGTCTGTTGCCTTTTTACAAGTTGCAAAATACATTTTTTCCTGACATTTTAAACTAAAATCACAATAATTTTCTTCATATCCACTTTGCATGTTATGTCACAAAAGGTTCTGCAGTAACAGAATGCGATATGTCTATATTATGAGACCATTATGATCATTTATTTTGTGGAGAAATGATGAACCACATCACATTTTTTCCATACATCACTAAAAGCATAGCCAAAAACAATTCTCCCATAAGATTCAAAATGATGATGTGAAATTTATTACAGAGATAGCTTAAAAATCATTTTGGGGTAACCTTTATTTTTTGTTCCTTATTATTAGGTGACAGCAGCACAAATCAGAAAATACACGTAAGAGAAGACCAAGACATTTTAATCTGATCAGACAGCTCTCGTACAACCAATTCAGTACAAACACTAAGGTGAGATCATCTCCTTTTCCTGTGATCATACAGAACAATACCTCTGCAAGAAGGATCACATGACTCTCCCTCCGCTGATACAGGAAGTCCATTGGAAGATGCCGTAGGGCAGGAGGACAAATTTAGAAGACCAGCATGGCAAAGAGAAAACAAAAAAAGATTCATCCTGTTAAGAGTTTTTGTTTGACAGTCTACTGAAATATGTTTTTCATTTGTTAACTTCTTTTACTCCTGTCTCTTCTCTGGAAGCTTCCTTTTCTCAGATGCTACATGGGGCAAGGTACAAGTCTGCAAAATCACCACATCTGTGGTGAAAGTCATCTCCCCTAATTGCAACCATCTGAAAGCTTGGTGTTTAGTGTGAGTTAGTCACCTGGGCTTCCTTGATACACACCTCCTATGGCAGTTCATGGCCCCTTGAGATAAGCAGCTGAAATATCTCAAGTTACTCTACAGCGGTGTCTGTTAGCAGGAACCTGATAGATAAGGCAGTCAGAGATGAGATAGAAACTGCAGAGTTAGTTTCACCTACATGGCTGGAGAGCAGATTGGTGGGGCAAAAATAACCTTGGGATTCTCAGTGATCTCACACAAATATATGCCCTATACGAATGTGATAACAGGACAAATTCCAGGTGCATGAGGAAACTTCATAAGCATTTCCCTCTAGTTCTTTGTTTAGAGAGCTGCATTGTAGGATAGAATGATCTGGTGAGTATTTGCTACCTCATAATAGTTTGTGAATCATGTAGAGAATGTACCTAGGACTGAGTTTTCTTTTCTCTCTCAGGTGTTTTGGAGCAGGTCTGTGTCATGGTTTAATAATTTTGTAATTTTACTATCAGTATTCCACATCATAACATCATATAAAGCATAAATAATTTTACTGAATCTGCAACGTACAGAAGAAGACTACATCTCCCAGAGAATAGCACGGTCAGAGATGGGTCACGGGACCTGGACACTATATTATCTCTGTCACAGGCTAGACTGATGTCTTTTTGAGTTCTGGCGTTCAGAGGAGTGTGTGGGAGCCTTCACCATTTTGCCTAGAGTTAACAGTAGGCCTCTCAGTTTCGGGACTCATTCTCTCTCCTATTTTGCTTGATTCGTTAGCTTAATTTCAATGATATTATATTGTGTTATCCTGTATTTCGATATAATATTTAGTAAATAAGTGTGCCTCCTTAGATCATTGCCGCTGATTTCTTTTCCTAATTAACTTTTACTTTCAGCCTAGGGCCCCTGCGGGGCCCATGGCCCCCTGTCATGTAAGCAGGTAGACTTTGTTTAAACCGTGACAGTCTGTTATGCACTATGCATTAAAGGGCAAGAAGCAGTTTAGAAAGATCTCAGCCCTGTTTTTCAGAGATACTTAAACTGAGAGTGAGATATGAGTAGGGTAAACAAAAAAACAAAAACAAAAAAGAAGCCGTTCTGTTCGCCGTAAGGAAAGTATTAGCAGTAAAGGACTTAATTTTGTCTTATATAAGCAAACAAAAAAATTTCTCAGATATGCATGTGCTGAAAGTTCACCATGGACCTTATTGCTGAATTTCTTTCAGAATTATTTTGCTTTAAAGCCTGCTCTCGTTTTTGATGATATACTTCCATTTGCCTTGCAGGCTACAGCAGAGAGTTATTTTGAATACAGGGCTAAATGCAACAACAACAACAACAAAATGCAAGTAAGTTCATCTTTGGATGCATACATTTACTAAGTACAGGATGTTTAGCATCTTTCCCTTTGGCTTTATTTATAAGGCATTCATTCTCTCTCCACAGGTGAATGAAAACCAATAGGCTCACACAACCTGTTTACAAATATGTCCTGTTTTTATCTATGATTACTTCACAGCACTGCTGTGCTTCTCTGATGTGCTGGGTTTCAGTCACAGTCCTGATATAAGCTATGTGTTACTTTCCCAAGCAAAGAAAATGTAATTTAAACAAGCTTGTCAATGGTAGGGCCCAGCAGGCAGGTGAAGCAAGGAATCCCAAGGAGGGTCAGGTTCCCTGGAACTTCTTTGCTAGCACAGAAGTGTAGAAGATAATGCTTCTCATTTGGAACAAATGAAATCTTGAAATGCAATGCCTCCTCAGAAGTTTATAGTGAGAAGGACGTATTTGTTTTACATCAAACTAGTGCCAGTAAAAAAAGCTATGTGAAAGTGACATGTTTCACGGCACAGTACACATGGTGCTGTTTCATGACCTGATAGTCAGCTTCTGGCCTTTTGTACAGAAATGTTATGAAATTCTTATGAAAGTGCTCTATCCCAGCAAAGCCTGCTCTCTCAACTTCTTTTCCCTGTCTGCTTGTGCCCTTTTTGGATGGGGCAAGGATACTTTGCTGCTACTTGCTGTGAACAAATTATCAATCTCTCTGCCACCCCTTTGATAAAGAAGGCAATGAACGCAGGGCAGACACTGTTGCGTATCAATTCATTATTGCCGCTAGAAATAGAAATAATCTATTTTTTGTTCTTGTTATTTTTCCTCACGGGTATAATTTGCCTTGTCAGCCTAACAGACAATATCAACAGCTCCCTAAACTTTAGCAGAAGCATTTATTTAGTGTTCCTGAAATTTATGGCTAAAGCCTTCATCAGAAAACTTCAATGAGATGGTTCAGTTCCTCCTCAAGTCCTGAGACTTGCCTACTGAAAGCAAAGTTCATCTGAGGTCTGTTTATGCTGTGACTGCTGTGAGTGGCTGAAATCTTTAAATTAGCATTCGTCTTACAACGTAATGCTCCGTTACTGTAACTACGTGCATGTAGTTCATGCTTAATCAGGATTTATTTTTTTATTTCTGTATTCTGAAGTGATAAATAAAAATAAGGCTAGTTCAAGCTGTTTCATTTTCTTCCCAATGCCTTTGTTTAATTCAAAATGTTTGATCCAAATTTTGCCATATAGGGTTTTGCTGGACTAAAAAATATTTTAGTGTTGTTTTTTTGTTTGTTTGTTTATTTTTCCCTATTATAAAGAAATAAAAGTCACTGTGATTTGTTTATTTATTTATTTCTGGGAGTATACTAATGAGGCTGTCAGGCCTGGTGGAGTCCTCTATTCCCATTCCTGGCTGCTGGAGCTGAGCACGCTGTGTCTAGGATTCTCTCCATATCACTCGTGTGGCTGCTGCTAGTCTCATTTTCAGCTATGGCCAGAGGTAGTGCTGGTCATGTACCTTAGAGACATGTGCACAGTCCCACTGCTTGGAGGACAGTATGGTCACACAGACTGCCATAGGAAACAATTTCTTTAGCTGTGCTAATGTATAAGATCACTAAATCTTACAGAAAATAGAATGGTTAATACCAGCCCTACTTCTTCTTTTGTGAAAATCCTATAAGAGAAAGCACACACCTCCACTCTCATAATTGCCATCTTACCAACAGTCACAGACTCAGGATGATCTCTGTTTAATATCCATTCCTGGATGTTGGGCACATTTGCCAGCTGCTGGCACAAACCCTGATCCCTTCCAGATCTTCCACAGTAAGATGGTATTCCCTCTTACTCACCAGTTAGTCCTGTTCCTAACATTTAGCCATCTCATACATATATAATCACCTTTGCTTCCCCAGTTGCTGTCACACAGGTATATCGGCCCTTTCTAGCCACTGACATGGAGGTTTTGCAGCATTCACACAGAGGGGATGGAGAGTGAGACTGCACAGAAGAATATAGTTGAAAAAGATTCAGTAATAAGATAGGCAGCTGCCATCTTTATTCCCTCCACTCTATTTTACTATGCTTATCTCTTTCCAGTTTACCCTGACCCTTCCCTTTCTCCACCCTTGGCTCTACTCCCTGAACATCTTACAGAAAGGTTTGTGGAATACCACAAACCGACTTCAATCTCTGTAACACTGATATTAATCTTATTTCTCCCTCTCATCAATTACAAAGTACAGGATGACTCATTCTAATACTATGTCAGAGAGCTGCCTCTAATGGCTTGCGAACTGGCTACTGAGGAGTTCTGTTCTTTGCTATTGTCTGTGTTTTTTTTAGTTACAGGTCATTTCTTTTGTACTTCATCCTTAAAAATGTAGTTCTATAAACAACTTGTTTTTTCACCCCACGTAAATCTATGCAGCCCATGCACTCCACTGTCCATCTGGGTTGGCAAGGCAATGGAGCAGGCTTGAGAAATGCCCTGCTGGCATAGAATTCCCCTTCTTGTTCAACTGCCCTGCAAGCTTTGGGTGCTCAGCAGTTTGGCTGTGCACAGACTATCAGCCTTCTGCCTGATCCACGCGGGATGGATCACTCGTGAGCTGCAGGTGTGGGGTCCCCGGAGTGTATGATCTCCCTCCGCACACAGTGCTTCGCTCCTCTCAGCCCTCCCAGCCTGCACAGCAGCTGCGATCAGGGAAACAGTCGCTGTGGTCTCACTGCTCCCTCTTTTGGAGTCTAGTGAGAAAGAAATACGATGGCAAGGGAGAAGAAATCTGGTGGAGGCAGAGAGTGGTGTGAGCAGAGATGGAGCAGGTGGGTAAAGCAGCATCCAGGAACAGAGGAACAGAGCACATGGAGAGGATGGGGTGGGATAAGGGTACAAAAAAGGGGGGGGGCTGACAAAAGGGAGAGGATGAGGAAAATGTTGGGGTTGGGGTGGGGGGTGCGACAGGCTGTGACAGAAATAAAGGACAGGAGCAGGAGAAATAACTGATGCTGAATTAAAAGCTGGGGAAGGAGAGATTTAAGCTAATAGTAGTGTAAAATAGGAATTTGAGCAGAGGGTCTTCAAAGGAGATTGTGGGGATTTGATCTGGACATTGCAAAATCAATAGGATAAATTCCCCATTTTGGTGAGGAATCATTTATTTATTTATTTATCCCCTCCCCCCCTTGCTATCTGGGAAATAGCCATATAATTCAATCCACTAGTGAAACTGTGAAATCTTGATCTCATTTCGTTCTCATGGTTGATCCACATGTAAAGTAACAGCCTTACACAATCATTAGTCATACGTAAAACTTTCCTAATAATCTTTAATGTAGAGAAATGGGCCAAGATTTCCACAGTCCATATTAGCAGATGTGTGTGGTGTGTCACAGTTCTAGCTTTCACCAGAGTTTTTTCCTCAGCTAGAAATATTTCTCTTGGATGTATTTCTTTTTTGCTTGTTTTTAAGTAAATGTCTGACAGTTCTGGGCTCACTTGCAGTAGCTATTTTTTGTTTGTCTGTTTTGTTTTGCTCTCTTACAAATACTTCCCCTGATGCCACGCTGACCTTTTGAATTCTTTCCATCTCAGCAGCTTCATCTTAGGAAGACAGTCCTCCCAGGCTTCCCCCTGGTTCCTCTTTCTCCTTTTAACCAAGTGCTACTGGGTAAATAGATCCATATTATCAACAACAATGCACTGCAATTCAGTCACCTTTAGCAGGAGCTGCCTATTAAGTTTTGTTGTATTTTTTATTTTTTTTTTTTCCTCAAGACTTTCCAAGGTGCCACAAGTAAATACTTGCAGTAAATGTCAAGCTTTCTTCCAGCTTTCAAGAAAAACGGGGAAGATTTCAAGGACATTTCAAGGATTTTTATTTAATTATGTTTCATATCCTGTACTACATAATAATAATAGCTGAGTTCTACAAGTATGAAGTTATTTTTCAAAGATATATGAATTTAGGTATAACTGTTCTTAAACATCTTCATCTCACATTCCTTTCCTTTTTGTTATCCTAGTTGTGGTCTACATGCTGCAGAAAGCATCATTCAGCAAGTGTTGATGACTGTCAGTGGGTGCAATTTTCGTTACGATGGAGGAATCCAAAGCACACCTTTGCTTCCATACACAGTTTAATGACAGACTGCATTCTGTCAAGCTGCCCCTCTGCTGACATCTGTCACATGGCAAAAACTTTCGACACAATATGGTGGCAAGGTTCAGCCTTTACTGAGATTCCACCAACCTTTGATGTTGTTCGCCAACGGAAGAAAACAGGAGGTATTACTTTCAGAGCAGCCCTCGTATATTTGTATGTGGTGTGATTCTTATTACTTTTGAACAACACAATTAATGCAAAAAACAAAAAAAACAATATAACTGTAACAGAATGCACATGCATCAAGGTAACGTAAGATCCTCTTATTGTAGGATTTTATTGATATGTTACTGATTTAGAGATAAAGATGCAAATATATGTTTTCCTTCTAGGTTAGGAGGTAAAGTCTTTTTGGATAAATATAATCTTTTTTGTATCTCATTGAATAGCAGAGTGCTGACTACACATATTGAAGTCATTTCAATTCCATAACAAAGGGGAAAAAATAAGAGATGTGCTGTTCTTTACATATTGGTGTTTCAAATTCATAGGCTTTACTAGAATTTTATATCCAAATCTTGAGTTTTCCTGAATTACTCATGGTAGATTCTTTTTTCTCATTCTTAAAATACAACTGGCCTTCGAATGAGTTAGGATTTATTCCACTTAACTGTCTCAAATAGAGTATAGAGATTCTTTTACTAGTCAATCGAGAGATAAGTAAGTCTACTAAATTTAGATTAATTCCACAAGATAAGCAACTCTAATAAATTTAGATTAGTCCCACTTATTTTAGGAAGGGGTAAAGATGCCTCTCTCTTTCCATTAACAAGAGAGAAGACCTAAATAATTCACCCTAATTAGACAACTGTCTTCTAGATAGCTAAAGTTAGATGAGATGAATCCCAACTTTAAATCTTCTATGTATATTGTTTTAGCTGAATTTAATGCCGAAGTACAAATTAAGGATTAAACTGGATTAAAATACACTTTAAACAGAAAATCTGCCACTACATCACAGTGCATGAGTTGACTTTTCAGACATATCCTCTCAGAGAAAACTCTTTTTTCCATCATTCTTCTGTAATCTTTTTTTTTTTTTTTCTCTTTATAATGAGATAGAGATACAGACTGATCTGCAACTCTATTATATTTTCCTTTCTCTGTCAATTTACCTTAAGACCACGATGAAAAGTACAATAGAATTTTCTATTCTCAACTTTTACAGAACATTATACATTTAGATATTGGGATCAGGGTCTACGCATTAGTAATGCATAGCAGCGGATACTGTTTATTGTTAGGAATATATTACAGTATGTTAATAGAAAACAGTTGTATAATTCCATTTAAAGCTCATATCTCAATTGCACATACAATTGTGTAAGTAATATTAAGCATTTTTAATCATAATTGGAATGCTATTAATATTGTTTAAAGTCCCCCTACTCGGTAAATCCACTGTTTTTACAGAAATTTCTGTTTTTGTTGCTACTATATATTTACATTTATATGTGAGGCTTTTGCTTAATTTTTACAGTGTTTCATATTAATGCATTTTTGCAAACAAATTTCTCTAAGAGAAGTAAAACATCAGTGCTTTTTTAGTTATCAGTGGTTCCCTGCTAGAACATAAGTAGTTTGATGTTTCTGGGAAAAAAAGATGGCTGAGAAAGGATTTGATTAATGTTTATAAATATATAAAGGGAGGTGGGAGGCAAATGGATGAGTTCTGGCTCTTCTCAGTGGTGTGCAGTGATAGGACAAGAAGCGTAAGACTTGAACAGAGGAAGTTCTGCATTAACATGTGGAAGAGATTCTTTATGGCAAGGGTGATAAAGAATTGCAACAGGTTGTCCAGAGGGGTTGTGGAGTCTGCTTACATAGAGATACTGAAGACCCATCTGGACACTTACCTGTGCAACCTACTGTAGGGTATCTGCTTCAGCAGGGCAGTTGGACTCAATGATATCCTGAGGTCCCTTCCAACCCTTCTAATTCTGGCATACTGTGTGATTTTTCCTGTGCCCAGTTCTACCAAAATATTTTATCATTGACTTAATTGATAGTCCTAAAGATGGAAGGATCTGGAATGACAATGAAGAACAGGGCTAGAGAACTCAAATTGGGCAAATTTATCCCATTGGGCAAATGGGAGAAATACTGTGGGGAAAATTAAATAGGGTCAAATACTGTCAAGGCAAATACAGGGTCTGACAATGTAACACTTCTCTGGAAAAGGATTATGGAATTAAATTTAATCACAGGCTGAAGACACAATAATGTCAGCACTGAGGAAGCTTATGAGGGGCTGGGATCTCTGTCCATGGAAGAACTCAAGTCACTGAGCCCTAGCAACAGAGCATCACTGGCAGAAAGAAACAAGAAGTGGTAGTGCTATGCTGCTGCATGGAATAGAGGCTCCCATCTGCCCCCATCTACAAAGCGGAAGGATTGAGTGATGCAGCTGATGGCTGTGATGCCATTCACAGGAATCTTGATTAGCTGGAGAAATTGGCAGAAAGGGATTTAATGAACTTTACCTGTCACTGTGACCTTCTCCTATTGTTTAATTGTGTTTTGAAAATAACATTCACTATAAGCATCATTCTATTTCATCTGAAGTAGAGCATTCCATATATTTTCACAGACATGTAAGTTTTTGTTTGTTTGTTTGTTTGTTTTTCTTATTAATATTCATCTTTTGTTATTTAGATAGCTGCTTTATTTTATCATTGTTACCTAATTTGTTGGAAAGCTTACATGTTGATTTACCCTATTGCTTTAGTTTTAGACCTGGATCTTCTTTTTTTACGTTATGACTTTCTAATTGCTTGAAGAATTGAGAAGGCCATGGCAAATCAATTGATAAATTATTCCATGGTCCCATTCTTATCAATGTAATTTTTTCTTGTTTCATGTATATATTTTTAATTTTAATTTGATCTACAGTCCTTAATTATGTATGTTACAGATATGTTACATTGCCTGTGTACAATACTGAAGGGATTTGATTAACGAAGCAGGTGGAATTAAACTATTAGAAAGGACAAAAATGCTAAACTAAGGACAAAATAATAAATAAAATGTAGGCTAAGTACTAGAGAAGCATTCTCAAATGTATGATTATTTAAATTGTACTGACCCAAAGAATGAGTGGAAGCTGAGTCCCATGGGTGATTTCAGACTATTCTGTGTAATGCATCATATAAAAAAAAATAATAATAAAATTAAAAAAAAAAAAACAAAAAACAAACAAACAGTGTTTGGGAGTAGTGTAGTGGGAGTGTCTAGGGTATTTCAGACAATTTTTGCCAAACTATGAATGGACATTATTGGACATTTTTGTTACTGCTGATGATATATGCCTATAATGTCACAATGTTAAAATACAGTTAAGTTCTGCAAACTTTGTTTGTCAAAAGACAAAGCCAGTGTTACAAAATAATACAGTTTTCTTCTAAATGATGCAGGAGGTTAATAGCAGTAGCAAAGCACAGAAATTACATAACCTTTCTAAAGTATTTTATATCAGTGCCATAACTTTTGGCATACTTTGAGAAATCTGTAAAATATATACTTTGATTTAAAATGTGTATTCAGAGAAAAAAAATCAAGTTCTTAAATTCCTTCTGTTTTGCATCCTACAGATTCAGCTGTCTACACTGAAATTGCTATTTGACTTCCCATGCACAGGCATCTTTGACATACACTCATTTTGTTTGCTGTATTGAAATGTTTCTGTTGTCTTGGTGTAACACTGGCACAAGACTAGGGAACTTTATTGTTTGCAGATGTTCACAGGGTTTGGTACCATTTTCTGAGGGGCCACATCTTTCCACTCTGCATGAGAATTCTATCCCTGTAAATAAAATCTGAAGCATTCTCTGGGGCAATACTGCCTGTTTCTTTGTTGTTATTTTGAATTTCAAATGTCTGTGCAAACACTGTTTTTGTTATCTCCTCTAACTTTTACAGGGCAATATGCTTTTCTTCAAGTAGAGGGGGAAAGAACACACTGATGATCCCAGATTCCCTCTGAACAGGACAAGCTGACTGCTAGCAGTCATGTCAGAGGAAATTAATCCTAAAACATATCATACTGATCCCTCTTTAATATATTTTAAAACAATACATAGGGAGCATCCTCAATAGTCACTCAAACCTTTTGGTGATTTCTCTTTACATCTGAAAATCCACAATATTGAAAGAGTTAGAAGCGGGAATTACACCACAAAGGAATCCCTAGCAAGAAAGGGAACATGACAGCATCTGGGTCATATTTACATCAGAGGACACTTAGCAGCACATTTTTACACCCTTTAATCTAGCCTAGGAGTACTGTTACATGCTAACACTGCCCCTCTGTTTTGATTCCATATTACATAGATATTGACTGTGGAAGGTCCACAAATGTGTCCTATTCTTTCATGCTTTTTATATTATTATTTTTAACAGAGCATTGTTGATCTCAATCAGGTCAGACATCCTGTCATGGTTCAGTGTTGACACATCAATGACAACATAGTTCAGAACAGTCAAAAGTTTACAACATGTAATAAAAACTGAATTGAAGTCAAGCATGCTATTCTCTTGTGGCCTGAATGGGACTAGAGGCAACCAGTGATTTGTAGGCACCATTACTTCCCAGATGTTCACCGTATCTAGCCTTTGGCAAGGTGTCAAGGACAAAGACTAATCAGTCTTTCAGATATCACTTTTGAAATGCTGTGCCTTACGCTTCCTTCAGGTGACTCATTCTTTCCATGTTGTCAAGAACCACTGATGAAAGCTGACTACATTCAAAGGCCTCTGACAAGTGAAGCATCCCCAGTACATGGGGAAAATGATACTGTGCAATCAGTACTCACAGAACATATGACGAGTGATGAATGAGTTACTGCTTTGGCAACATTTTGGTGAATGTCCATATTTAAGTCAGAACCAGAAGAAATCTTGGGCCCAGGAGGAAAATGATCACACTGGGAAGAGACTCGAAGAATTTTTAAGCTGATTTCAGAGTTCCCATATATTTACCTTCTGTTTTATGGATGGTGACAGTATCCTATCCTTACAGCAAATCTGTGCATTTAAAATAGGGTAGACATACTGGAGGAGCATGAAAATGATGTGAAAATCGATTGTACTAATGCAGGGCAGTGCTCACAAGGCAATAGCTATTAGGAAGGCATTTCTGTTTTAATACATTTTTTAATCCTTTGTATAAATAATATATGCAGTGTAATAAAACATTACTAACAACAACAAAGAAAGGATTTAAGATGCTTTTCACTCACTCACTTTTTTTTTTTTTAACAGCACTCGTTACTTTATACTTTTCAGACATTATGAGTCAAAAATGTAATGATTTTGCTTAAAATACATAAACCTGAATTCAAATTCAGAGAAAGCCAGATCTTCTGAAATGTGAAGGTTTACATTTCATAGTTCATGTCTTGCTTTTTTTTCATAACATTCCTAAACATTTCTAAACTGACAGTGGCTTTCTGGTGTCTGGTATGTTTTTGCTGCCCAGGGTGATTTTTTTTTTTCCCCATTTTTTTTATCCAACAACAACAAAAAATGCTAGTGAGTGTCTCTCTTGATAATTTTGTTTTATGTTCAGCATAGTATTCAGAACTATAATATGAACAGAGATAATTATGATCAGATCTGAATAAGGGATTTGGAAGCTTAAGGAAGGTTTTAGGAATTCTAAAACACTATGCATAGTTCCTATATGAACACCTCTGTTTTCAGATGAATATTTTTCAGAAATTTAAAAATACTCTCTAACATGCCTGATAATACTTCTGTTTTGAAAGGATTTATGAGCGTTGCGGCTTATTTGTAAGCAACCACCTAGGGAGTCATTCCTATAGGCATCCTCAAGGCTTTATCTAACACATACTGGTACCAATCAATTTATTCGAAAACAAGTACAGAGAAAACAATGTACTGCTTGTGTTAGCATAATAGTCAAAGAATTCAGCCCAGAAATGTAGAGTTTAAAATATCTTTTGCCTCCGAGGCTTTGTACCCCATCGTAGCAAGTTCATGGTGCTTCAGGACTTTTATTTTGAAAATAGGCCACTGTTTTGGCAGGAGTGCAAGATGTGGCCAGAGACAAAGCATGCAAAAGGTAGTACCTCGCTGCTGCTCCATGGTGAAAGCATTCACCTGGAATGAGGCAGAATAGAGCTGCATGTGCTTTTTCTGCTCTTTTTACTGTGTCAGTTTTAAAACGAATACAAGTCCTCTTTTGTATATACAAACCGTGTGGGACGTTCAGGCCAGAATGTAAGAGGAGCAATGCAGATACAGTCACACACAACATTTGCTAATCCAACTGGACAGAGGGCCTCAGGTCAAACCTCCTTTGCAGACATGCCCTCCAAAAGCTCTGACTGCTCTCCTGGCAATCCAGTCACTGTTCCTAGGCATCAGTGTGCCAGGATGCCTGCCAAAACACAGCTCCAGATACTGTACATTTCTGAAGGTCTGTGTTTACTTGCAACCTATCTGTAAAATAAAACACCTTTCTCTACCCCGCTACTATGTCTGTGCTGTCTCTTTAGTTTCAAACTCAACCACATACTTTGCATGCAACTCCTAGAAACACAATTATATCAAGCAATCCAGTTACCTGAGGAGGCAATGAGGTTTGATGCTTTTTTTTATGAAAAATAAGTTGAAGTTTTTTCCCCACTTTTTCTCTGTATGCATATAATTTATAAATAAGATTTCTTCTTTTCCAAAGTCTCAGTTTTTTCCATGTGCAGGGTGCACAAGAAACTGTGGGATATCCTAGAGAAACTGAAGGTGTCTGTGAGTGAAGCTGAGTGTCTTATAAACTAGGTGATGTATCATCCAAGAAACAGTTTTCACCCAAGCACTTGATCAGTAAATAGACATATGTGAGCTGTTGTTGTTTCGATGTGGTGGCACAGTATATGTTTGCTAATGTATGTCTAAACCATATGTCAACATTTGCTTTAATATACTCCTGGAGGCTACCTACCCAGGAATCAGTCAAATAACTTCAAAACTTCTATAAATACGTGCACCTCTCATTACATTTCACACAGTTATGTATGCTCCTATATGCACAATGGTTGCCTGGTGTGTTGGGCTTAATTTACATATCTTGCCTTTTGCAAGCTAAACACAATTTGGTACACTGTTTTAAGTTTATTATTCCAGTATCCTTTGATGTTCTAATTTACTTTGTGTGCCAGCATTTAATTTACTACTAATCTTTCAAAGAATTGAGTAAGGATCATGGTATCCTAGCTCTGTAAAGACTTTGTGTAACAAACTTGGGTGATAGCTTAGTTTAACAGGAAGGTAGAGTTGCAGTTCATTACAGAACAGTGAGCTCCAGCTATATTGAATTACTGCCAAGAAATATTTACAGGCTACAGTCATAGACCTTACCCTTCAATCAATGGTAGTCTACGGGAAGACTTCCTGAAGTTTGTTAATGCATTCTGCTAGCCTGACAAGTGGGTGTAAGATAACTCTGCTAATTCCACTACCTTCCTGAGTGCTGCTTTTGAGGCCAACAAAACATCCAAGTATTTTTGTGAATAAACAACTCATCAAAACATGTGACAACAGAAAGTTTCAAACATAGTAAAGCTGTTGGCGTAGTCATTCTAGAGTTAATTAGAAGCACAATGGCACTTTCTTCAAGCCTCCTAGACCAAGGGTCATCTGCATAACAATATAATATCTCTTATAACCTCCTTACAGCTCTATGGAGATATGTACTAATGAGTCTCCTTTTACTGTATCTTGAAACAAAATGGGAATATTTCAATAAATGTGAATAGAATGGTGGAAAAATGCAGTTAATAGAATGCACTTTTACATTCTGATATTTGTCTCTTGCTGCCCTACACTTTCTTTTTCCTTAACCTCTGTTTATCACTTGGTATTTCACAGTTATGATCTATGCAGGAGAACTGCACTTACAAAATTAGGGACCAGAGGTCTAGTGAAGTAGCACTGTTATAAACTAAGTCACAAGTGCATATTCATCTATTTTTGTTGTTGTTGTTGTTGTTGTTTGTTTTGTTTTGTTACAAATAATGTCTTTTTTTTTTTTTTTTAGACATAAAGTTCCTTGGATTGCAAGGGGTTGAAAGGTACCACTCACATCTGCCAGTAGTAAATTATTATCCCCTCACTCCTCAGTTAGTACCATGACGTAGATGTGGTAAAGCTTCCTTCTGTGTTGTCTGTGCGAGAAAAACTCCAGCTACTATTGCCTGACGAAGTCGTAAGTAGAGTCAGGCTATTGTGAGCCACATGTACAACATCCTCTTCAGCAGAGAATCCATTTGATCTAAACCAGTGTCTGGTACTTACAGACATCTGAAAGTAAGATAGTTGGGAAAGTTGGGCGAGGTTTAGTATAAGTGTCACAGTAGTTCATTCTCAGAGCCTCCCAATGGGGTGAACGTGCCAGAAATCTTATTGTTACTGCAGTAAACAATTTGCTACATTTGGAAATGTACCAACTTGCACTTGGAAGTTTTCTTACTGTCTAGAGTAAGGCACCCTGACATTATAATATAAGCCCTTGGATTATTTGTCCTTACTGTATTTTTATTTAGTTCCAAAGACAATTACTACTATAGCTTCAAATGACAAATGCAGTAATCAAGTAATAAATCATACAGGAGAATTTTACCTTGTAATAATAACACATTAAATCCTGCTAGATTTAATAAAACTAAAAATCTACATAATTTGAGCAACAAAGCTGTTAATACTACAAAGCTAAATATATGTAGGCTTAACAAAAGCTTCTATAAACAATGATTTACAATCAACATGTATGGAAAAAGAAGCCTTAAGAAACTTGGGCTTTAGTCTTTCCTTCTGATTCAGAAGCAGATTTATGCAGTTGTCATTCACGTGATAATTTCATTTCATAATTAATTCTGCTGATTACTCCTTAGAGTAAGTACTCATCAGAAATATGGTGCAGACTAGCTATTAGTAACAGAAAAGGGAGCAAGGACTTTTAACATAAGAATTGTTCCAGTAAATCCTATAAAATGTTTTATGATCTAAGCTGTAATCCAATATGAACATGGAAATTCTGGCCCACTAAAGGTACATTTACCCTATTTATCAAACATGCAGCATAGATGCAGCTTACATACAGAATAGTCTTTGTTTTCTTGGACCTTTTTGAACCCTGAAAATTGTGATCCTTGAGTGCTTTGTTGTGATGAGAGTGACTAGACAGTGGCTGGAGTTTGTGCTCCTCCCAAGAGTTCTCTGGGTACTAGGTTGTTTTATCCTCATGAAATCAGTCTTCAGTCATTTCATAGCAGTAGCTAAAGCACATTAATTTATTTTCACAGCAGTAGGTAAAGGGGAACCTTTCTATTTTAAGGATTTTATGGTGTTGGTTTTTCAGTACACAACAGGAATAATACTGAGCAGTTTCTCAGCACACTGGGGATTTGGTGGTGTATGAGGTTCTCTGAAAAATGTATTCAGTAGAAGGAAAAAAATAAAAAAAAATAAAAAAGGTGTTTACAGGTTGTTCTTATTTCAATTTTTATATCTTTTCTTAAGTGCAGTCACCTCCATGGTCCTTTTCTCTACTTAGATATAGCCAGCATGAATATCAATTGCAACCATCATTTATATCTTACTATTATAGTGCAGTTTCTATGTCCTGTTTCACTACCATCCTACAGCAAACCACATACCTGCATATTTTATTTGCTATGTCAGTGGAATGAAGAAATTAAAAATCACAAGAGAGCGTGAAGTAACAAATTCATTACCATGTTCAAGGATTTCCTAAATCACATCTCTAAGTCACAGGTAATTCAGAGTCCAAATTCCTATGACCTTCACTGTGATTCTAAGTACTTCTAAGTACAATGGGATCAGATTTACAAAGGCAGTAAAGGACTTTGAGTTTTGTATTGATGTTTGGTAGGATTTCTGAAAGTGCCTTGATAGCGTACTCTTGTTGAAATATTTAAATTAGTGTCATTGAAATCAATAAAAGTAAAGAGCACTGACATTTCTTAGAAGAAAAAAAAAAAGCAACAAAATGAAGATACCTAGATATTAGAGAATTTGAGTATGAAATACTTCACCCTAGACACGTTTGAAAATGCTGCAAAGAAATCAGGTCATTAACGTGCTTTTGAAGATGTTAACGTAGTTTCTTTCTTCAGATACATTTCAGGCTATCAGTGCACAGTTGGTGTTCTGAGTATGTAGTGGCATTAGTGAAGTATAATCCAGGTCTTGGAACATATTCCCAAAAATATTATTTATTTTTCTAATCATTCCAAAAGTTTATTGTAAGAGATTACAGAACATTTTGTAAATTGTCTGTATGTCAAGACTGTTTTTAATATCACTTATTTCTCAGATAATTTGTTTTTTTGAAAACATGTGAGTCTTAAATTGAAATCACCATGCATCTGTGTCTTTCCTGTATTCTTCTCCTTGCCCAGTACAATCTACTTTCTAGACACAGTTTCCTCGAGAGTGTTTGTTTTTTTTTTGCATGTTT
Organism: Coturnix japonica; assembly: GCF_054131305.1. NCBI lineage: Eukaryota > Metazoa > Chordata > Aves > Galliformes > Phasianidae > Coturnix > Coturnix japonica. The sequence continues at coordinate 19,353 of NW_028189092.1, read as the reverse complement.
TAATAACTATCATAAAATACTGTCATTGCTTTGCAATCCAGACACCACCTGTGAACACCGAAACAACAAAAAGTAGAGCTTAACCATGCAACATATAGATTCTTTGGAATATGAGGGTTAACTTCTTAACGTATGTTACAATAGAATAGCAAAGTGACTTCACTGTGAAAGCATAGCTAAAAACACATGAAATAATTCAGTCCCAGAGGAAGCCTTCAGAATCTTAACTTTTTATCTGTTTATCTCTTCATTAAGCCTTATCTGCAAAAATGGATATCCAGCCACTGGTATACAGATGAGCAGGAAAAACAGGAATTGCTGTCCACCTCTCACCATATGAAACTTTTGGTCACCAATAGAGCTTTTCTTTCCCAATTTGCTTGTTTTTGTTCTCAAGGGTACAGTGTGTAGCTAGAAAACCATATAATAGAATCATAAACCTCCAAGATGAAAGGCCTGCTCATCTTGTGCAATGAAGGACTGTTCTCCATCCACATGGGAAAAATTTCTCATTTCACAAGTGTGCAGGAAAGTTCTATTTAATCTTGCCTAAAGTGATTCAAATGTGCTTCTTTTTGTTTAGAGATGGAACTGAGAAGGATGGGGGGAGAAACTAGATATTTTCATTTTGTTATTTGTGCTTAATGGGAGGCATTTTCATTTAATAGGAGATAGTGATGGACCCTAAGGCAAGAGATCTACATACATACCGGCTATTGCAGAGTGAATTATAAGGGTCTCTAACCCCTCAAACTGTTATTGATAGTTTTAGTTTATTTATTTATTTCTTTGATTAATTAATTTATTTACATATTTTGAATTTTTGTTTTGAATTTTTGTTTCTGTGATACACAACAAATACAGGATTTTAAATTTATCAGATCCAGATTTGTTTACATTGTAGTTTTTCTAGTGTATACTGTAACATTTATTGAGCTCTTCAGTTAAGAGGAAAATTCACAACTTTCAGTAAATGTTTGCTATTAATGATGAGAGATTTTCTACATCAAATTATCTTACTGTTTTAGTGTGATTGTAAGGATGAGTGTAACATGAAGTTCTACTCCTATCTTAGGTCCTATATAGACTATCAAGAAACCTTGTTGAAATTAGAATTGGATACTGATCTGTTTAAATATCTCTGACAACTCTATTATGCATCGCCAAAGTCCTTTTACTCCATCTGTTCCACTCCTTTCCTGCAACCCAACTGCAATTTGTTACAGTTGTTTTGTCCTTTGATGTCAATGTGTCTGACTCAGAATGATGCTCTGGAAGCAAGACAGGATCCTCATAATTTTTGTTCCTTGAGCTGTAGGTTTTCTTACTAATATAAAATATAGGCCCTTTTTTTTAAAAAAAAAATTCTATTTATTTATTTATTTATTTATTTTTAACCGAGGTTATGATGAGAGGAAGTTGGGAGTACATTTTCTTCCATCACTTTCCTCTTTGAGTAGTGTAATATATTTAATACACTTCATTATATTTATGATTGTCAGATAGGTATGTCCATAATGGACATAAGCAGTCTCAGTGATCCTAGAAGAGCTAAGTGATAAGGTTAGCAAAATGTACAGATGTGCAGTCTGGTAACAACAGTGCATATGTGCTACCTGGCTGGTGTAGAAAATCATTTGTAAAATTTACATGTAAAGTATAATTAACCAACAACATAAAAAATTAGGAAGTTCTTTAAGAGAAACACGCTGCAAAGCAACTGTTCTTGGATTGAAGAGAATTTATTAGCCTAGAAAATAAGACAGAATCCTTACTAGAGAAAACAAATGCAAAATTCTAGGCAGGAATACATTTTTTATTTATCACTGTATACTGAAAGATAATCTAAAATAATATCTACTTTTTTGATCAGATCAACTAAACCTTTGACCCCAAATTCTCAAGTCACATGCATCAAAAGGTATTGTATTTATTTCTTAACTCATATTAACTCCCTGTTCACCAGAGTATCTAAAGTAAAAATCTCCAAACAGAGTTCCAGTACTCTTTCCTCAGTATTTTGATTTAGCTTTACTGCTAAATCTGCTAGTTGGTTGCTGTTATTTTAACTGAGGTTGTATGTCCTGCTCAGTGATCATGAAATGAAATGGCTCTGTCACTTCTGACTAAATAGAAATATCATCTGCAGGCATTTCAGCAAGGTGAACTGCCTAGGAACATATTGTTTTAAAATGGCAGAGTTATGCAGGTGCTAATTTATTTTTGTAGCATATTCCCTGCCCAAACAGAATTTTCTAACCTGCAAAAATGAACAATATTTTACAAAACTAAAAAAAAACATTGCACCTTCCACAAGTCTTTTTCTATTAATTGCTATTCATTCCTGACCAGTTGGTGAAATGTTTGCTAATCAGAATTTGAGCTGTTTTGCGTATCATCATTATTCTTTTGTGAGAAAATTTCATCATGCTTAAAGGATACCATGTGTGTAGCTTAATTTTCTGAGAGTAATTGTCTAGAGTAGAACTAAACATTTCATCATTAACATTCACTACCAGAGCTCTGGGAAGATACACAGCAAAGAAAACAAATATGAGGATGGTAGACAAAGAATTGTGAAGAGGGAAAGACTGTCTTGTTTCTTTGGTTATCATATATTGGATTCCTTTTCATTGCAGCCTAATTAAAGCAATTGCCTTTACACCTGAAAAGACTATGTCACATAAAGATATATTTTTATATCTGGAAAGGTCTGATGATTTTTCAGCAAACTGCAGTAATGACCTTCACATACATATACATATGTTCTGAGGACATAAATGTTCTAAAGACATCCCACAGTCTCAAAAGCTGAGACTGGCTCCTCAGCTCATTTACGATAGCAGAAGTTCATTGCCAGCTGCCCCAGATGTATTGAGAAGGGAAATTGTAAATATGAATGAGGGATTAACAGAAGTAGCAAGATAGCCTGAAAGAGAGGATAAAAAAAAATAAAAAAAATTAAAAAAAGGAAAATAAAATCAGAAAAGGGAGATTCATTTAGGGAAGAGGACAGAAATTTAGGGTAAGAGAGATTTATTTTGTTTCTCAATTTTAATAGTATTTTTCTATAGCAGGGAATTATGTGGCCGCATGTAGCGATGTTAGAGAATGATCAAGGAATATAATATTTAAATACTTGATATGGTATATATACAAAAATGCATCCTACAGTGAAGTATCCAATTTGAAAAACTGGATAAAATGAAAAATTAGGAAAAAGAAAAAAAAGACGCTCTAAAAAAAGGAAGTGAATTAGTATTATTATTATTATTTCTGTAGATGTTTTCATCTTTGAATGACTGAAGGATAAAAAAATGAGGAAAATCAGATAACTAAGTTTCTACTTCTCACAAGAGAGAAATAGGTAAATGATAGCAACAAGATTCCTGGATTTGCATTTGTTCAAATATCTGGGATAAAAATGAAAGGGCAGAATACTACCAAGATGAAATATTTCAGTGAAGGTCAGAAAATGCTGTGTGTTTGAGTTGCCTTTTTTTTTTTTTTTTTTTTTTTTTTTTTTTTCCCCTCTCTCTCTTTCTTTATTTGAGCTATTTCACAAAAACATGTAATGCTCCAGGGAATGTGTGAGTGGGTTGAGGTCTCCATTCTTTTCATTTGTTTGTTTCTTACTTCTGAGTAGGGACTTGCAGTGGCTATTGAGTTGTGTGTGTGTGCATTCTGAACCAGTATTTGCCTGTAAAATATATATTCAGTGAGGTAAAACCAGCTGAATAAGATGAAGATAGTGAAATAAACCAACTTAAACTCTGAGGTGATCTGCTCGTTATGGCACATTCCAAGATCATTTCAGCATTTTTTTCTTGCTTGCATCAAATTTTGAGTTCAAACACTTTGAATCTGTGATACAAATTGGTGAAATTAAACTCTTACATGTAGTCTTCATTGACTCTAGGGTCAAGAAAGAAAATAGAAGAAAGGAAACATGAATTCAAATTATACTGAGAAAAGTAAAACTGGGAACTGTTTTTCAGAGCATTTTAAGAAAATGTGACGTAAGAGTGCACAGTAATGAAAACTATAAAAGGGAAGAAGCTGCTGGCTAAAATTCATTTGCATAGTATTTGAGGCTTTTGAATTTTTTCCTCTGTTCCAAAAGGAATAAGATTTCTATCTGTTTCTCCACCTTTTAACTTACCAACTAATATCCAGCTAAATTCAACAGAGGGATTTAAATCTCAGGGATTATTTTTAATTTCCTTATATGAAAACAGGGATCTGGAAAGAGGAGTTAAATCCTTTCATTGAGGCAGAGATTGTTAGGCAGAACTTAGCAGATGTGAATGGCGAATAAGTGGAAGTCAGCAAGAAAGTCCTGGATACTGGAAAATCTTCAGTTGGAGACCTGAAGGTAAGTGCTTCCATATCAGGGAGAAACAGAGAAAATGGTCCCCAGTTATGTAGGGATATGGTCATCATACCAGCCTCCTAGTTCCATCACTACATCTCTGGGCATTGACAATTCCAATGCTAATGAAGGCATAAATGAGGAAATAGAAACCTTTATCATTAAGAAATTCAAATTCTGTCAGATCAAAAGGTTGAGCAATATTTCTCAACAGTGTACAGGAAGACTCATTTTGCTATATATGGACTTCACAGCTAAAAGCCGAACAACAAGGAAACAAAACCACTTTATGACAGCTTAGGACAGTTTTAATAAAAACTGTATTTTGAAGGGTAATGTTTTCAGGAGCATTAGCAGTTCTTTTTGTATGGATTTTTACAAGGCATATTGTCAGCTGTTCCAAATTTAATACAACTCTCATAATTTTTGTTACAACAGCTATTAAGCACAAGCAATTGCACAACAAAATTAACTCAGCTGTAATTTAAAATAATAAAGTGCTTAACTCTTGCAGCTTGGATAAAAGCTTAAAAATAGTGCTTGAGTTGAAAATATTAAAAATGTATATGTGAATAAGCAAATGGAAACTAGACTAATTAAAATTGCTTGAAAGTAGTCTATAGATACATAGTTACACCAAATAAAATATCCAGATGTCCATTAAAATCACATTTAATCATCCTAGTATCATTATATTCTGGAGTCTGCCTACTGATTTAGTATAGGCAATATTTGTATCAATACAAACAGCATTTCCTTTGCTAAAATACTGGTCCAAAACTACAGCTGGTTTAGACTGACCTCCCTTTATTGATTTACATCTAACAAGCATCCAGCCTAGTATTTTAAAATGTTGCTTCTGACTTAAGGCACTTCAGTAATTTAAATTGATTACTCATAACTATACAACCAATTGACTCATTCTGCAGTTTATATTAATCTACTATTTGTAGCCTGCCAATGAATTTCATGAAGATCTTTCTCATAGTCCATTAATATTGACTTTTAGATTTAATGAATTCAATACAATAACCATTACTATATTATTAAAATGCAGAAGGAAATGCATACCCCTTTCATGCAAATAAAGAGCTGTGTAATTAATCAAATGATGCTTATATTATTAGCATTATCACCAACATCCAGTATTTAATAGTTCTAGTTTATGTTCTGAGATAGAATTGTGCTAGGCAGTGTACAAAGCCAGGGGTTGTATAAGCAAGGTAAAAATAAAGATAACCAAAAGAGACACAGTTTAAGGAAATCCTGAGAACTTACAGATTTAGTAAAGTAGGTATTTTGTTCAGTTCAACTCAACATTAAGTATAGAATCACAGAATGGTTTGCATTGGAAGATGCTTAATAGATCACATAATTCTAACCCATCTGCCATGGACAGGGACATCTTCCACTAGACCAGATTGCCCACAGCTCCATCCAACCAGGCTTTGAATGTTTCTGGGGATACGACATTTACAGCTTCTCTAGGCAATAGGTGCCAGTGCTTCATCCTACACATAACAAAAATAATGTCTTCCCTAAATCTAAATTAAATCTACTCTTTAATTGTAAATTGATTAATTCTGTAATTGTTTAATTACCGTTTGCCCTATCACACATACACCCAATGAGAGTATCCTCAGCCTTACTATCAGTGTTACTTACAAAGATGTGAAGTAGTGATTGTTTAAGTACCAACCCTGAGGGAAACCATCCATCATAGATTTCCTCCTTGATCTTGAAATGTTGATGAAAATTCTTTGAATTTGCAAATCCAGACAATTCTTTATCTGTTGAGTGATCTGTCTCTCAAATCTTTGTTTGTCCAATTTAGAAATAAGTATGACATTCAGAACAATTTTAAATGCCCAAAGCTACTGTGCTAGACAGTGCCAAGTGGTTTGCATATGTCCAGGTAGATAATGTCAGTTGCTCTTCCCTTATCTACAAAAAACTCTAATCCCATCATGGAAGGCCAACAGATTTATTAGGCACATGTCTGCCTTTGTGATTTTTCTCTGTGTCTTCACACAAGGATTGCCAGACTTGTGAGTAATAGAATGCTAGACTGGGTATTGCTAAAAGTTATTTAGCAATACATGACAGATATGTTACTAGACCATGAACATTTTTCACAGAGCACCTTTGACCCAAATCATCATTCTCTCAGGTATAACAACAAGTTCATCAAAAGGAAGATGAAATCAACTTAGGAACGGGCACATTAGAACTGAGTAGTGAATGTAAAATATGTGTTGTTTACACTCCAGTATTTGAGTGAAGATAGGAACTTTTTCTCATTTTGTTCAAAATGGCCATTTAAAACTCCTTGTTTTAGTGTCAGACACAATATTTCCTAGATTTGAGAAAGAAAAGTAACACTTTCAAAATAGTGCTTGTCAATCTCCATATTGTATTAAAGTTGCAAGTGCTAACAAAGTTAATTTCTATACATTCCTTTCATTTTATTTAAATATTTATTTATTTATCTTACTGTTTGTTTAGATTTCTTGATGTGTATCTGGAAAAAGAAAAAAAAAATAACAATCACAATGTTTTCACAGTATAATGCTTTCACAGTAAGATAGGTGGAAAGAAGCAAGAATAACTCTGTATTATAATAAAATAATTGCAGGTTGCGATTAAATGAATCCTTTCATCCAAGAACTCAAAATGCACTACAAACATTCGCTGATCTGGAACTGATGCCTAACCTATTAAAGTCTGTGAGAATACTTCAAATGATTCAGTGAGCTTTGAATCAGGATCTTAACAGAGAAGTCTGAATCAGAGCAGTTTATTTCAGAGTCAAAACCATTTATAAACAAATTATTTTGGTTTAATGCATTTAGATGGGTGTACATAAAAAGGTCTGTTGCTTGCCTAAATAAGTTTTGTTTGTTTCTATAAGTGACAAAATTGTGTTAAACTATTGTAACAAAGTCTTAGGTTACTACATCAACATGTTTAAATGCATTTGCAGAGGAGGGTCTGTCTGATGAGAATAAATTGTTTTTAGTTTGGTACTGTTACTGTGGTTACAGCTTTTCTTTCATGGACTAATCATGTAGCAAAAAAAAGCATCATACTAAGGTGTAATAAATACTTTAATGTATCTATTATCACAAATGTATTTCAGTATACGTACTAATGTTATATTGGCATATAAATTATTTTCATTTCCCTTTTAAATTGTTTTTACTAATAATATCTTTCCAATTTATGAGATTTTTTTTTTTTTCACTTCACCCACACTTAAAGCCATTAAATAATAAGTGAGAGTAGTCGTATTCATCCATTAAAGAAAAATAATAATTTATTTTGATTTTTAATGGGGATTCAGAAGAAATTGGTCATGTTATCTTTTTAAATAATGTTGTCCAAGGAATCCATTTGCAGTTTTGATCCTCATAGTTTTCAGAAAGTTCAAAGATTACTAGGATTTTTTTTTAATTTTTTTTTTCTTCCTAATAATCAACTGTTGCAATGACATCTGGCATCCTTTTGTGCTTCTTCACATTTTCACCAATTTGAGAGGCTGAAAAAACAGAATGGAATTCTTTATTTACAGATAAGAAAGTACTTGCTGCTTGTGATCAATAGTGTTATATCTAGAGATTCAAGCATCTCAGTTAGAACCATAACAGACAGAGTTTATTACTAGTAAATCAATATCATGTCTCTTAGCCATGCATCTCTTTCAAAAATCTGTATAGCATAATGATTATCATTATATAATAAAGTCCAGCCTCTCTTTTGCTATCTTCTGGTTTTGATCTTGTAAAACTGGGAATTGATTTTCCTAAAAATCAATATTATGTTTCCACCATGTGGCAGATACACCACTTAGCAACAGCTCCAGGTGCCAGCCCTTGAGTGGGATTGGGAATGAATGCATGCTGAGGGAGAAATTGCTCAAAAATGTGAAGATCAACATCTCCAGGCTAAAGAGCTATTTATTTTCTATGCCATGGGTGCAACACAGCAGCCTTCCCTAAGCAAACCCGATGTGCATTTTCCAATGATTTTTTTCCTAAGCAGAATTAACTATCAGCAAGAAATATCTTTCCTTTGTATGCTGGATTTCCACAGATGTGAATAAGCCCTGCTCATCTCACACAAGAGAAAGCCAAGGAAAGCAGAAAGCCAGCTGCTGCCCTCAAGAAAAATTGAAGGTTTATCTACTTTGATGACAGTCATACAAAATATCAGACATACATGCTTTCAGCAATCGTTGTCACAACTTGATTCATATAGACAGACTTGATATAAGAAGAGATGTAAAGAATCACTTACTTTCATACAGGTATTAAAGGGCTATAAGCCTTCATTAGATAGATGAAGACTGATAGCAAATCTGATTGTCTTTAGGCTATGCTGTGCCTCTGAGATCTCATCAGTATCTCAATCTGTCATAAAGAATGTCTAACAAAAAGAAGTATTGTCTGTTTGGACAACTTGCTTTCTTCATTAAGATACTCTTCCTGACTTCTAATAGTGATGAGAAACTTTATCATTTGTGTCTTAATTTTTCCTCTTATTTGCAAAGATACCAGCTCTTTCATGACATCAACCTTCTTATCTTTCCAAAGACAATTAAAAAAAAAATACAAAACACATAGTAACAATATCTCCAAGGGAGATTTCCTCCAACTGTTTGTGTCTTCAGGCAAGTCCCATTGGGAAGCATTGTATTCCCAGTAGTTATTTTCTGAGCATGATTGGTAAAATTTATTCTCAGAATCTGAGGAGAAGAACAAGACTATCCCTATTATCTGAATTATTCAAGGGTTTCTAAACACATCTAGAAAATGTATTTATTTTTCCCTTCTTTCCCTCTTTGTTTTTAGTTTTTGTAATATTGTTGTTATTGTTCAAGACAAACCTGATGTCTCTGAAAAAATGGCAATATGAAATAATAAAAGTAAGATTTTATAGGATCTGAGTATCAAGCCATTATTGTCATGTAGAGAATGAAATCAAAACATCACAGTGTCTTTCTAGCTTTGCCACTAACAGTTTGCTGTGGTAATGGATTTTCCTCTGGTTGCCAGCTGACTTCCAAATAGCCAGCATGCATTGCTTCAGCTGCATACTTATTTAGCAGATATGAAAGGCTGTCCTGTCACAGTGAAACATGTGAATTGTTTTGACATCAGTCTTCAAGCAGCATTACCTTGTATATCACTTTAAGATTCTGCATGTTTGAGTTGCCATGGAAGGAATGAACTATCCTAATAAATCTCTCTTTATGGGCAGTAAATTCAAACGTGATCAAGTTTCTGACAATGCAAAAGCTTCATTGGTAGAGATCTCATTCTCCATGCTTGTGGCTATTATGTCATGCCCCATTACCATCTTCACTGTATAGATTCACAGTTAGAAGTAAGCTTAATTCAGGATTGTAGTAGTTTGCTAAAATTTTATTCCAGGACATGATACTTAGAATTAGGTGTTTAGTTACTTTACAGCATGTTTTAGTATTTCTGACTTCTGGTAGGATATTTTCTTCTTCTAGTGTCCAATCAGTTTTGAAACATTACCATGTTGTATTCTTTTCAGTATCTTCTTCTACAGAAGTTATTATTTCAAATGATTTTCAGTAATGTAATAAATCATACATAAAGGTGAATTGTCTTACCTTCAGATATTCATCATTTCACTTGCTCAATATGTGTGTTCTTGTCCAGATTCCAAAACATGCACCTTAAATTAATGTTCCCAATTTAACATATCATACCTTAAATCTGAGCCTCACAACTTCATCATTTCCATAAAAACAAAAATTAATCCAGATGCATCCACGCTATTTGTTTTTGGAGCAGAAAAGAAAGCAAAACAAAAATCTTCTAATAACTGACATCATCTTTATTTATAGAAAACCAGCATATGACAATCACAAGACAAGAGATTAACTGTTCTTCCACAACCAAACATTTTTATTCTGAATTTTATACCAGAGTCCCTCAGCATGAGGCTGGTCGTTTTCTCACCTGAGAGAATCAATTCATAAAGTTGCTGGAAAGACTTGCATCTAAAAGATAGCTGATACTGGGTTTTATTTTTCTCCTTTCCATATTATTTAATCGGAGTTTGAAGCATAATTCTTTGCACAAAATATTAATTCATTCTACACCATTACAAAATGCTTGTATTTCACAAGGTTGTCTGTATTTGCAGCAGTTAAGGCTATTTTTATTTTTATTTTTATTTTTTTAATTTCTTTTTTTCCACTGCTTATCACACATCTCAAGCTGAAGTAATACACTTTGATACTTATTAAGTTCAAACACAAGACAGATCCAGTTAAATTTCTTAAGGAAGATTTATTTTTGTTTCATTTGGAAGCTGCTCGTATGATAAGTTTCAATCACTTTTGTGCTCTGTTTCTTTCTCAAATAAAAATAAAATTGGTTCTGCCACTTTTCTTGTCATTTATCTCATCAATCTAATGGTTGAATAAGTTAAATGTGAATTTCAAATGGAGTGCCTCTAATAATACTTATGTATGTTTCTAACAGCCTAACAGCTGTGATGAAATCCTTCTAATTTAGAAGTTGCATTTGTTTATATTTCTTTCACACTACATAATGATCGAAAGCATAAAAAGTTGTGTTTTTTTTTTCTTTATCCCAGAGTGTCTGATGCAACGTAGCTAAATATTACTGTCTTCATGTCCTAATGATCTTAAAACTTCTTCATGCTATCTGAAGTTTCACTTCATGTTTAAAACTTGGCATCTTCATAAGCATGTGACATTCACCACATTATGATAGAAATTTAATCAGAATATGATAGTGGACATAATGTAAAAAGAGAAGCAAATTTGATAAACACTTAATCTATACTTTATTTAGTCTTATGTAATAGAAAAATGTCTGTTTTCTTTCAGGATTGATATTTCCAAGATCTTCCTCTTTAAGGTGTGGCTCCATTTTTTTCTTGGAGAGAAAATGAATGAGCAATACTCTGCTTCAAAATGACAGTGGAATGAAGTGCTGCCTGCATTCTTCTGGACAACTCTTCAATAACTAACGCACTTCTCTCTTCCTGTTTATGAAAACAACAGCCATTATCACATTTTTGTTAGGATTTGACCACACAAATCTCATGTTCCAGAGGAGTCTTACAGCCCCCTGGATGTGAAGCATTCAGGGATAAGAGGATTTAAATTACGTATTTCTCTCTTTTTTTAGGGTTTTCTATATAAGAGAGATTTCAGTGAATATTATTTGACACAGCTAAATGATGAATATGACTGAGCTTGGACAATTCTGACACAGATTTTTAGAACTGATGACCAAGTATATTTTAAGAGAGAAACTTGTTGATACCAGAACAAATGTCTACTAAAATTAAATTTTGCATTCTAAATTTAATGTAAAGCATCCACTTAACAGCAGTCTGAAACTGAGACTCTTTAATTCCAGTGAATCGGTGTCTGTAGCTAATTATTTCTCTCTTTATAAACAGAAGTATTCTACAACATACTGCAGTTTAATGTAATTACAGAGGAACTGAAATGTGCTACACATTTCATAGAATTATAGAATAGTTTGGGTTGGATGGGAACCTTAAGATCATTTTATTTTATCCTCATTTTCATTTTACAGTTTTCTCTTTTACCACTTAGTTGAGAAATATCATATCTATCTTGCCTTATTAGCATTCTATTCTGACATAGAAGTGTTAATAAGTCACTTACACAGGAACTGGAAGTCATGTATTTGTTTTTGTTTTTCTTTTTGTTTTGTTTTGTTTTTGTTTTTTGTTTTTGTTTTGTTTCATGATGGTGAGGTTTCTTTCACATACACATATATATTTTGGGAGTTGGATGTTCTTAGGACAATAATAAAAAAATCATAGAATCATATAATTGTTTGAGTAGGAATGAACCCTTAAAGATAATCTAGCCCAAGTCCCCTGCAATGAACAGGGATACCTACAGCTAGATCAGGTGCTCATAGCTCCATCCAGCCTGACATTGAATGTCTTTGGGACAGGAGATCGACTGCATCTCCCGGCAATCCAGTCCAGTGCCTCATTAATCTTATTGTAAATAACTTCTTCCTTTTATCCAACCTAAATCTTCCTTCCTTTAGTTTGAACCCATTTCTTTTTATCTTGTCACTGCACACCCTGCTAAAGACTTTGTTTCCTTCTTTCTTATAGCCCCTCTGCGTATATTGAAAGGCTACAATCAGGTCTCCCTCTCTCCCTCTCTCAAGAGGTTTTATGATTATTTATTTCACTTGTGTGCCTCTTTAGGCCAGAGCATATAATCCAGCAGTTCATATGCCAAGATTTGATTGCCTTTAATAGGAAAATGATGTTTTCATCTTTAGCATGTAAATGTTATATTTTTGAAAAAATAACCTCACACCAAAGACCATTGACTCAGTACTGTTGACTTTAAAAGAGAACCAAAGTGCTCAATGCATGGATGTATGACAATGTTGTAATTGCACTATTTGAAAGTAAAAGAATTGAAGAGCCTCAAAACTTACAGAGGTAAATTTTTCAAGAAAAAGGTGAAACAAGAAATGATGAGAAGAATTCACTTTCTTTAAAATTCTAAGTGAGTGTCTCAGTCTAGAAGCCCTGGGCAATTTTTTTCAAAGCTAGAAAGAGGCAGGAGGTTGGTTTTGCTAATGACCAAAAGACAAACTTTATGTGTGATTCGGTCTGAGAGAGACTAGAAGGAGCTGTTCAAGTTGTCAACTGAAGATTTCTGAAACTATTAAATCACATAATTAAATGCCTTAGTAGTCCAAGGTCTGTCTTAAACTATCTAGGACTTCTTCCCTTACAATAAGTATTCAAAAGATAGTAATGATAATTATAATGTCATTAGATGCAGTGCAGGTGTTGCAGTACCTAAGATTCAATTGTTCTTTCTCCTTTAAGTTTACTCATATTCTAGACATATTTTCAGATATTTCTGTTTTTCTATGGATTTTCCAATTCTTTTCTAACAACATAATAATCTTTCCTTAACCGTAATTGTCCCATTAATCACCCCTAAGCTCAATTTACGACGTTAAACTTTGCATTATTGTACATCATCCTATTATTGGTGCTGAGACCACAGAGTTGCTAAATCTCCACAAATGATACCTCACTCTATCTCCCAGCTGTACGTTTTTACCCCAAATTAAGACTCAACCTTATAGGTTGTTCAAAAATGCTAAACTATATCATTCATGAAACATTCTAAGGAATTCACTGACATGATCTCTGCCATCCTCATTTAAAATTATATGTGTATTTTACATTGTTCACCAAACTTTTATAATATTTCCACATTACAGTATCAAATATTTTAAGTAATTTAAGGGAGCTACTGATTCAGAAAATAATTTACCTTTTAAAGAATCCAAGTTAGTCCAGTGTTTTCTGTAACAAATAAATACATCTTGCTTTATCCTAATTTCTGTTTACCTCTGTATAGAATCATAGAATTGTTAATGTTGAAAAAGACTGCTAGTATAATCTCGTCCAACTGACAGCCCATAACCACCATGCCCTATAAACCACATCCCTCAATACCTCATCTAGGTTAAGTACTGGAACAGGTTGCCTAGGGATGTGGCAGAGTCACTGTCCCTGTAGGTGTTCAAGGAAAGGATAGATGGGCTTAGACATGTTTTTGTGGGTAATATTGCTGGCAAGTGGAGAGTTGGACTTGATGATCTTAGAGGTCCCAACCGTAATGATTCTATAATTCTATGACCCACAAATTTCTTGAAAACCTCCAGAGACAGTGACACCACCACATTTCTGGGCAGCCTGTTCCAATGCATTACCACTCTTTTTTAGAAAAAAAAAAATCATAACATCTGACCTGAACCTCCTCTGGTGCAACATATGGCCATTATCTCTCGTTGTATGATTTGTTAGATATAAAAGATATTAGAGTTGATAAATTAAAAAGACAAGTTCCTAAGTTTAGCACTTAACATCCAAATCTATTACAGAGTTTGCTATTTATTATTAAAGTATCGAATGAGCAGAGTACACAAGCAAGAGTTGCCTAGGGTTGGAATAATTCATTTTGTGACAGGTTACATGTACCTAATGTAGCTAATAATTTTTATTTTTTATGTTTTTAATGAGAAAATTGAACAATTCTACCTTAATTGCTGAATAACTTGATTGCCTTGGGCATTTTTACAATTCAAGGAATCTTCAAACTTATTTACCAATATGTCAGGTGAACCTGTGCCCATTTTAGCAAGTATTAAAGCAAATCATTGATGTCAAGCCTCATTTCAAAATTGTGTCATATTTCATTTTGAAAAGCAGCATGAGAGGTGCTTACTAACGTTATTTATTAATTAGGAAACAAAGTCTGAGAGAATGGATGTTGAGAGAGGTTAGTCATGCCTTCTACAACAAGAACACTGACATAAAATAACAAGTACATTGAACATTTTCAATTACCCTTTGTAACATTCTGCCCCTTCAGTAAAGTTGTAGTAAATTTATCAAGATTATTAACTTACCTTTAGAAATGTAACTTGCTCCTGCCTGAAATTGTGTTAACCAGTACGTTCAGCACTGCTGTTGAGAATGAAACACATTTCTGTGTGGAAATTTGGAATTAAGTTATTGCTTTCAGAAAAAACAGAAAGACATAAGTACACCCAGTCTTGCTTTTATAACTGAATTTTCATCTCTGCACTAGAAGTCCTGTTGCACAAAATTACCTGATCACTCAAAGGACAACGAGGTTAGTATTTCTAGACTGAAGTTGCATCTGCACGAAACTTCTTTGAGGTGCATAGTTCAGCCCACTGACTGTAGAGTCCTTAAGGGAATCTTCCTCTTAGTCCAACATTTGAGTTTACTACTTAAATCCGATGGGATTTATTCATTCAAGGCATGTTCTCACTATATATATCTTACTGTATACCAAGAGTCAAGATTTCTATTGATCAATATTCAGCTAACAAAAGCAAAAAGCATCCTGATATGTTCTTTTTCCTGAGTCTACCTAGTATGCCAGTGTACATTTTTTTCTCCAAGTGCAAAACCTTGTATTTGATTAAAGAATCAGCATGTCTCTTTTCCAGACTGAAAGTAACCCATTCCCTCAGCTACTTCTCTTAAGACTTGTCCTCCAAACTCCTCACCAGAGGCCCAAAACTGAACAGAATACTTGAGGTGCAGCCTCACAGAGATGTACAGGGGGACAATCACTTCCTTGCTCCTGCTAGCAAAAATATTTCTGTATTTCTGCTTGTCATGGTTTTATGACACTGCTATAGGCCAGGATGTTGTTGGCTTTCTTGGCTACCTAAGCACACTGCTGGCTCATGTTCAGCTGAGTGCTGAATAACACCCTCAGGTCTGTTTCTTCCACACAGTCTTCCAGCCACTCTGCCCCAAGCCTGCAGCATTGCTTGGGGTTGTTGTGACCAGAGTGCAAGACCCAGCACTTCACAGAATCAAAGAATCACAGAAACATAGGGGTTGGAATGAACCTCCAGAGATCATTGAGTCCAACCTACCTGCCAAAGCAGGCTCCCTACACCAGGTCACACAGGTAGGCATTCAGGCAGGTCTTGAATATCTCCAGAGAAGGAGATTTCACAACCCCCCTGGGCAGCCTTTTCCACTGCTCCATCACCCTCACTGTGAAAAAGTTCTTTCACACATTTGTGCAGAACTTCCTATGCTCCAGTTTCTGGCTATTTCCCCTTATCCTGTCTCCACATTCTGCTGGAAAGAGTATGGCTTCACCACTTTGCCCCCCACACCATTCACCACCATCTAAGATTTCCCATCTTAGGACTTTTACTACAACTGTCCACTTCATAGCTGGATAAAGTGTAGCACATAGAAAACATCATTCCATAGTGTTTTGTAAAGAACATAAATCTTTGTCTCTCAAAAACTGTTTATATCTTTCTTAATCTTATCTTAATTCTAGAACTTTAAATAATATATTTGTAAGAGATCTTCATGTTTATAATTCCAAAACTACTAATAATTCTCAAATGTATTGTGAAACTGAAAGAAATTTATGAGGAAACTCAAAAGTGACATTTTCATGTGCATGTTACTGAGAGTATTGCTTTCTGAGAGTTTGGAAAGAACTTAGTCTTCAGACACCATTGGAGAACCACTAATGATTCCTTTTTTTCCCCCAGTTTTGAAAACCAAAGAAACGCACAAGCCCTCAGTGCACCCATATTAAAACTTTCCATTTAATTTTCTCCTGCCTTTGCTGTGCCTGAGTAACCCAAATAGCATCTATTTACATAAACCTTTTCAAACTCAACTTTAATGAAAATCCCTACAAGTCCTATTTTATCAACCATTTGATGGTTTTATCAACCTTCTAATCTCTGCAGTGCTTACCATGTTCTGTGGCAAAACCCACTACAGAATTTTAGAAATAGTACATAATTTATGTTTATAATTGTGTCATATTTCATGGCAACTATATTTGTTTTCAGCTTTGTTAATGATACAGTTTTCATCTAAGACCATCAGCACTTGGATTTTTGAAACATGCTTTAAAAGGATGAAGTCAGAAAGCAGAAAGAATGAGAGGGAGAGAGTGGTATCAACTAAGTGCTATGCCAAAGAATCCCACTCACTGTTCACTGCTCCTAAATTTAAAATTAGAAGTGTTTCACTGCACCTGAATTACTTTGACTCAGATAAGTAATTCCAATAGATCGGCTTTAGTGATTATCTTCTGACTTTAAATTTAGACTCACTGAAATGTCTGGTTCCTTTAGAACATAATTTTCCAGACTGAAGAAGTCCTATGGACCTGTAGCCAACATTAAGGTGAGAGGCAGATTAGCTGTGCTATACAGTATATTCGGTTACTCAAACCTTGAGTCATTTTTCAAGATTTTGAGATGTTTATATACAAAGTTTCATTTCAGGGAATGTGTCATATCACAGTTATTAATGGGAAGAGTGACTGAAAGTTCAAAAAGCTTTATACCAGCAAAGAGATAATGGAGGCAGGCAAATACAAAATTGCAAGTGAATATAGGCTAGCAAACAAGCTCATGATCAAGGCACACTGTGAGCTACAAAGCAGAAAAACTCATATAATGAAATGAATTTTAAAAGTTACTTTCAGATCCAACTTTCTGGGATAAAAATTAGGAGCATGATTTGAAATGCTGGAAAGGTATCACATTTTATGCTTTGTGGGCACATCATAAACTTTGGGGTTATAGATAAAAGATGCTTACTTCTGCCAAAAGTTGAGTTCCTTTTATCTTTCTGAAAAGAATGTGATTAATTCTAAGATTTTCAAAAGCAACTAAAGGACCTAAGGGCATAAGGGTGGATTTATTACACCTAACTTTGACTTAAATCTTGTTCTAGGCAGACTTTAGAGTTGGTAATCGTCTTAACTAAATTATCCATCTGAAAGCTGCAATCTGGTCTACATGAGTCATTTAACTTCCTTCCGCAGCCAATGAAAATAGGCAGCCAAGGAAACAGAGTTTAGAACTGTTACCTTGGATGCTTCTTATTTTATAATAATGTGAATTATATTCCCCTATGAATCATCCACGTCTTTTAAAATGATTACATTTTATACATTTTCTTTGCAAGTATAAATATTTACATAAGGAATGATGTAGAAGAAAAGGAAGCCAGAGATTTATAAGGATTCAGCTCCATATATTCTCTTGTCATTCCTGACATCATCAGAAAAGGATTAGTTATTTGCTTTATATAAATCTTTATTCTTATTTGCAAAGTGTGCTCTTGAACCCCAAACTGCCTTCTCTCTAGAAAATAAATAAATAAATGACAGTAGTGAAAGGAAAATTTCATACTTAGAGACTTCTTTTGCTATTGGAAACACACTTCTCCATAGAGATGGCAAAATAAATGTCAGTTTATTAGATAGGGTGTCTAGTTATATTTCACTTATATATCACTTCCACTCCATTTGTCTGTCAGTTTTGCATAAATTGAAGACTTAGTTAATGTAAAACCAGAATGCATTTCTACATTTTTCCTCGGGGGTCATGGAATGTCAAAAAGTATTAGCATGCTTAGTTGACAACTTAAGATACCCTAGGATTCTCCAATACCCTTGGGTTAAAAAGCAGAATAATTCTTTATGTAAACAAATGTATGGAGATATGAAACAGGAAGAAAGAAAGAAAGAAAGAAAGAAAGAAAGAAAGAAAGAAAGAAAGAAAGAAAGAAAGAAAGAAAGAAAGAAAGAAAGAAAGAAAGAAAGAAAGAAAGAAAGAAAAAGAAAAGAAAGAAAGAAAGAAAGAAAGAGAAAGAAAAAGAAAGAAAGAAAGAAAGAAAGAAAGAAAGAAAGAAAGAAAGAAAGAAAGAAAGAAAGAAAGAAAGAAAGAAAGAAAGAAAGAAAGAAAGAAAGAAAGAAAGAAAGAAAGAAAGAAAGAAGAGAGAAAGAAGGAAAAGGAAAGGAAGGAAGGAAAGGAAGGAAGGAAGGAAGAAGGAAGGAAGAAGAAGGAAGGAAGGAAGGAAGGAAGGAAGGAAGGAAGAAGGAAGGAAGGAAGGAAGGAAGGGAAGGAAGGAAGGAAGGAAGGAAGGAAGGAAGGAAGGAAGGAAGGAAGGAAGGAAGGAAGGAAGGAAGGAAGGAAGGAAGGAAGGAAGGAAGGAAGGAAGGAAGGAAGGAAGGAAGGAAGGAAGGGAAGGAAAGGAAGGAAGGAAGGAAGGAAGGAAGGAAGGAGGAGGGAAGGAAGGAGGGAAGGAAGGAGGGAAGGAAGGAGGGAAGGAAGGAGGGAAGGAAGGAGGGAAGGAAGGAGGGAAGGAAGGAGGGAAGGAAGGAAGGAAGGAAGGAAGGAAGAGAAGGAAGGAGGAAGGAAGGAAGGAAGGAAGGAAGGAAGGAAGGAAGGAAGGAAGGAAGGAAGGAAGGAAGGAAGGAAGGAAGGAAGGAAGGAAGGAAGGAAGGAAGGAAGGAAGGAAGGAAGGAAGGAAGGAAGGAAGGAAGGAAGGAGGAAGGAAGGAAGGAAGGA
>NW_028189091.1:28072-51057 GCF_054131305.1 Coturnix japonica | reverse complement strand
AAGGAAAATACCGTTTTTTGGGATTTTTTTTGTTGGTTTTTTTTTTAATGTGGGTTTTTTTTTTTTTTTTCCATTATAAAAAAATACCCTGAAGAGGAACGAAACGAAATTAAACATAAAATAAAACACTGAGCTTTGGTTGATAACACAGCAGGGCCTTGTAGGCTCGGCCAGCTCCTCAAGGCCCAAGATGGCGGCCAAGGAACCAAGATGGCGGCCAGGGTGCCAAGATGGCAGCCAAGGAACCAAGATGGCGGTCAAGATGGCTGCCAAGGTCTCAAGATGGCAGCCAAGGTGCCAAGATGGCGGCCATGGCCCCAAGATGGCGACCAAGGCCCCAAGATGGCGGCCAAGGCACCAAGATGGCGGCCAAGGCACCAAGATGGCAGCCAAGGTCACAAGATGGTGGCCAAGGCACCAAGATGGCGGCCAAGGTGCCAAGATGGCGGTCAAAGCCCCAAGATGGCAGTCAAAGCACCAAGATGGAGGTCAAGGCACCAAGATGGCGGCCAAGGCACCAAGATGGCGACCAAGGCCCCAAGATGGCGGCCAAGGCACCAAGATGGCGGCCAAGGCACCAAGATGGCAGCCAAGGAACCAAGGTGGCGGCCATGGCACCAAGATGGCGGCCAAGGTGCCAAGATGGCGACCAAGGCCCCAAAATGGCGGCCAAGGCACCAAGATGGCGGCAGAGGCACCAAGATGGCGGCCAAGGCACCAAGATGGCAGCCAAGGAACCAAGGTGGCGGCCATGGCACCAAGATGGTGGTCAAGGTGCCAAGATGGCTGCCAAGGCACCAAGATGGCAGCCATGGCACCAAGATGGCAGCCAAGGCACCAAGATGGCGGCCAAGGCACCAAGATGGCGGCCAAGGCACCAAGATGGCGACCAAGGCCCCAAAATGGCAGCCAAGGCACCAAGATGGTGGCCAAGGCCCCAAGATGGCGGCCATGGCACCAAGATGGCGGCCAAGGCACCAAGATGGCGGCCATGGCACCAAGATGGCCGCCAAGGTCACAAGATGGCGGCCATGGCACCAAGATGGCGGCCAAGGCACCAAGATGGCGGCCATGGCACCAAGATGGCCGCCAAGGTCACAAGATGGCGGCCATGGCACCAAGATGGCGGCCAAGGCACCAAGATGGCGGCCATGGCACCAAGATGGCAGCCAAGGCAACAAGATGGCGGCCAAGGTTCCAAGATGGCGGCCAAGGCACCAAGATGGTGGTCAAGGCGCCAAGATGGCAGCCAAGGCACCAAGATGGCAGCCATGGCACCAAGATGGCAGCCAAGGAACCAAGGTGGCGGCCATGGCACCAAGATGGTGGTCAAGGTGCCAAGATGGCTGCCAAGGTCACAAGATAGTGGCCAAGGCACCAAGATGGCAGCCAAGGAACCAAGATGGCGTCCAAGGCACCAAGATGGTGGCCATGGCACCAAGATGGTGAGCAAGGCCCCAAAATGGCAACTAAGGCCCCAAAATGGTGAGCAAGGCCCCAAAATGGCGGTCAAGGCCCCAAAATGGCGGTCAAGGCCCCCAAATGGTAACCATAGGCAAAATATCAACCAAAGGCCCCTCAATGGAAGTGCCAAAAGCCCCCCAATGGAGGAGCCAAGACCCCCCAATAGAGGGGCCAATACCCCCCCAGTGGAGAAGCCAAGACCCCCACAATAGAGGCACCAAACCCCCCCAATGGAGGCCAGCAAGGCCGACGATCCCCCAGGCCCAACATGGCGCCTCCCACCAAGGCCTCAACATCATCACCAGGCCTGACATCATTGAGGCGACCCTCCATCATCATCATCACCATCATAGCTCATCCCTTGCCGTGCTGTCGAGGGGGGATTGAAGGACGTCGGAGTTCTGGGCCTCCCGTTTCAGCCGCTGTTGTTCCTTCATCTTATGGGATTTAGCCCGATCCCAATCCGTCTTAATGGCCTCGTTGTCCCACACCACCGACGTCTCCGTGTCGCTGACGTAACCGTCGTCCCCCGTGTAATGAGTGGGGTAAACCAAGAGGGGCTCGACTGAAAAGGCCACAAGGTCGCGGGGGTGGAAGTGCTTCGTGTAGTCGGAGCTGGGGGGAGATAATGGGGGAGATAAGAGGGGTTGGGGGGGGGTGAGATATGGGATCAAGTGTAGGAACATAGGTGTATGTTTGGTGGCCCTGCTAGGCAGGGGGGTTGGAACTACATGATCCTTGAGGTCCCTTCCAACCCGGGTAATTCTGTGATTCTGTGATAACATCCAATGGGTTGGAAGGGATCTTAAAGGTGATGGAACCATTGGTTGGGTTGGAAGGGATCTTAAAGGTCTTGGAAACATCCAATGGGTTGGATAGGAAGGAGCCTAAAAGGTGATGGAGCCATTGGATGGGTTGGGTTGGAAGGGATCCTAAAGGTCATGGAACCATTGAATGGGTTGGGTTGGAGGGGACCTTAAAGGTGATGGAGCCATTGGATGGGCTGGGTTCAGTTGGGTTGGAAGGGACCTTAAAGGTGACGGAGCCATCCAGTGAGTTGGGTTGGGTTGGAAGGGGTCTTAAAGGTGATGGAGCCATTGGATGGGTTGGAAGGGATCTTGAAGGTCATGGAACCATTGAATGGGTTGGGTTGGAGGGGACTTTAAAGGTGATGGAGCCATTGGATGGGTTGGGTTGGGTTGGAAGGGTCCTTAAAGGTGATGGAGCCATTGGATGGGTTGGGTTGGGTTGGATTGGAAGTGATCTTAAAGCTCATTGAACCATCCAATGGGTTAGAAGGGACCTTAAAAGATGATGGAGCCATTGGATGGGTTGGGTTGGAGGGGACCTTAAAGGTGATGGAGCCACTGGATGGGTTGGAAGGGATCCTAAAGGTGATGGAGCCATTGGATGCGTTGGGTTGGGTTGGAAGGGATCTTAAAGGTGATGGAGCCATTGGATGCGTTGGGTTGGGTTGGAAGGGATCTTAAAGGTCATGGAACCATTGAATGGGTTGGGTTGGAGGGGACCTTAAAGGTGATGGAGCCATTGGATGGGTTGGATGGGCCCTTAAAGGTGATGGAGCCATTGGATGGGTTGGAAGGGGCCTTAAAGGTGATGGAACCATCCAATGGGTTGAGTTGGAAGGGGTCTTAAAGGACACAGAACCATTGAATGGGTTGGGATGGAAGGGATCCTAAAGGTGATGGAGCCATTGGATGGGTTGGAAGGGACCTTAAAAGATGATGGAGCCATTGGATGGGTTGGAAGGGATCCTAAAGGTGATGGAGCCATTGGATGCGTTGGGTTGGGTTGGAGGGGACTTTAAAGGTGATGGAGCCATTGGATGCGTTGGGTTGGGTTGGGTTGGAAGGGTCCTTAAAGGTGATGGAGCCATTGGACGGGTTGGAAGGGGCCTTAAAGGTGATGGAGCCATTGGATGGGTTGGGTTGGAAGGGGTCTTAAAGCTCATTGAACCATCCAATGGGTTAGAAGGGACCTTAAAAGATGATGGAGCCATTGGATGGGTTGGGTTGGAGGGGACCTTAAAGGTGATGGAGCCATTGGATGGGTTGGGTTGGAAGGGTCCTTAAAGGTGATGGAACCATCCAATGGGTTGGGTTGGAAGGGGTCTTAAAGGACACAGAACCATTGAATGAGTTGGGATGGAAGGGATCCTAAAGGTGATGGAGCCATTGGATGGGTTGGGTTGGGTTGGGTTGGATTGGAAGTGATCTTAAAGCTCATTGAACCATCCAATGGGTTAGAAGGGACCTTAAAAGATGATGGAGCCATTGGATGGGTTGGGTTGGGTTGGGTTGGAAGGGACCTTAAAGGTGATGGAACCATCCAATGGGTTGGGTTGGGTTGGAAGGGGTCTTAAAGGACACAGAACCATTGAATGAGTTGGGATGGAAGGGATCCTAAAGGTGATGGAGCCATTGGATGGGTTGGGTTGGGTTGGATTGGAAGGGATCTTAAAGGTCATGGAACCATCCAATGGGTTAGAAGGGACCTTAAAAGATGATGGAGCCATTGGATGGGTTGGAAGGGATCCTAAAGGTGATGGAGCCATTGGATCGGTTGTGTTGGATTGGAAGGGATCTTAAAGGTGATGGAGCCACTGGATGGGTTGGGTTGGAGGGGACCTTAAAGGTGATGGAGCCATTGGATGGGTTGGGTTGGGTTGGAAGGGATCTTAAAGGTCATGGAACCATCCAATGGGTTAGAAGGGACCTTAAAAGATGATGGAGCCATTGGATGGGTTGGAAGGGACCTTAAAGGTGATGGAGCCATTGGATGGGTTGGGTTGGGTTGGAGGGGACTTTAAAGGTGATGGAACCATCCAATGGGTTGGGTTGGGTTGGGTTGGAGGGGACTTTAAAGGTGATGGAGGCATTGGATGGGTTGGGTTGGAAGGGTCCTTAAAGGATTCTCCCCCCCATAACCTCCCTTAGGTCGACCCCACACTCACACGGGGTGTTTGTCGAACATGACGGGCAGGAATTCATCCACCGGCAGCATTTTGGACAAGGGTTGAACCTGGAGCAACTTTTGGGCCCCACGAAGAGATAAAACGTAACCCAGGGTCCAATAGGAATAATCGGCCACCACCAAATTCCTCACACCCGGAACCGGCTGCTCGGGGTGATCCACCTGCATCCGCTTCCTCCCTATGTAACTGTGGGATGGAAAGACCCCATAGATCAATGCCAGAGCCATTATGGACCCCATAGAGAACATTATAGACCCCATAGATCAACCCCAAAGCCATTATGGATCCCATAGAGAACATTATAGACCCCATAGATCAACCCCAAAGCCATTATGGATCCCATAGAGAACATTATAGACCCCATAGATCAACCCCAAAGCCATTATGGACCCCATAGAGAACATTATAGACCCCATAGATCAACCCCAAAGCCATTATGGACCCCATAGATCAATCCAAAAGCCATTATGGATCCCATAGAGAACATTATAGACCCCATAGATCAATCCCAAAGCCAGGACAGACCCCATAGATCAATCCCAAAGACAGGATAGACTCCATAGATCAACCCCAAAGCCAGGATAGACCCCATAGATCAATCCCAAAGCCATTAAAGACCCCATAGAGAACATTATAGACCCCATAGATCAATGCCAGAGCCATTATGGATCCCATAGATCAATCCCAAAGCCATTATGGACCCCATAGAGAACATTATAGACCCCAAAGATAGACCCCAAAACCAGGATAGACCCCATAGATCAACCCCAAAGCCATTATGGATCCCATAGAGAACATTATAGACCCCATAGATAGACCCCAAAGCCATTATGGACCCCATAGATCAACCCCAAAGCCATTATGGATCCCATAGAGAACATTATAGACCCCATAGATCAACCCCAAAGCCATTATGGACCCCATAGATAGACCCCAAAGCCATTATGGACCCCATAGAGAACATTATAGACCCCATAGATAGACCCCAAAGCCAGGATAGACCCCATAGATCAATCCAAAAGCCATTACAGACCCCATAGATAGAACCCAAAGCCAGGATAGACCCCATAGATCAATCCAAAAGCCATTACAGACCCCATAGATAGAACCCAAAGCCAGGATAGACCCCATAGATCAATCCCAAAGACAGGATAGACCCCATAGATCAATGCCAGAGCCATTAGAGACCCCATAGAGAACATTATAGACCCCATAGATCAACCCCAAAGCCATTATGGACCCCATAGAAAGAACCCAAAGCCATTAGACACCCCATAGAAAACATTATAGGCCCCACAGATCAATCTCAAAGCCATTATGGACCCCATAGAGAACATTATAGACCCCATAGATGAATCCCAAAGCCAGGATAGACCCCATAGAGAACATTATATGCCCCATAGGTCAATCCCGAAGCCAGGATAGACCCCGTAGATAGACCCCAAAGCCATTACAGACCCCATAGATCAGTCCCAAAGCCATTACAGACCCCATAGATCAGTCCCAAAGCCAGGACAGACCCCATAGATGAATCCCAAAGCCAGGATAGACCCCATAGAGAACATTATAGACTCCATAGATCAACCCCAAAGCCATTATGAACCCCATAGATAGACCCCAAAGCCATTAGAGACCCCATAGATCAATCCCAAACCCAGAATAGACCCCATAGAGAACATTATAGACCCCATAGATCAATCCCAAAGCCAGGATAGACCCCATAGATCAATCCCAAAGCCAGGACAGACCCCATAGATAAATCCCAAAGCCAGTAGAGACCCCATAGGTAGACCCCAAAGCCCTTATAGACCCCATAGATCAATCCCAAAGCCAGGATAGACCCCATAGATCAATCCCAAAGCCATTAGAGACCCCATAGGGAACATTATAGACCCCATAGATCAATCCCAAAGCCATTTTGGACCCCATAGAGAACATTATAGACCCCATAGATAGACCCCAAAGCCATTATGGACCCCATAGATCAATCCCAAAGACAGGATAGACCCCATAGATCAATGCCAAAGCCATTATGGACCCCATAGAGAACATTAGAGACCTCATAGATAGACCCCAAAGCCATTATGGACCCCATAGATCAATCCAAAAGCCATTACAGACCCCATAGGTAGACCCCAAAGCCATTATAGACCCCATAGATCAATCCCAAAGCCAGGATAGACCCCATAGATGACACTTATGGGGCAGCCCATGTACCCCATAGCTTTGGGACCTCCACCTACATCAGATCCCAATCCAACCCTTCATCTTCCAGCTCCTCCATCAGGTTCATCAACCTCCTCTTAAAGAAGATCTCGAAGCGCAGATCGTCCTCAAACACCACCGACTTCTCCAACCCCCTTTCGACCACCTTGAAAGCCAATAAGAAACCATGATCCCATCCTTTATAGGGGCCAGAACCGACCCCAAATCCACCCCATTCTATTCCATATTCCCATTGAGGATCATCACTCACCTCCTTCCAGATCCCATAGTGGCTGAGGAAGCAGCCCAGCTCCCCCTTGGTAAGAGGTCGGCCGTGATATGGGTCCTTATAGCCCGGCAGCATCTTAATACCCAGAGCTTCCACCTGGCTGCTGTTCATGGCCCTACAAATAAGGGGGTGGGGGGGTTATGAGGATCCTAAGGGGGTTATGAGGAACATAGGGGGGTTATGGGGACCCTAAGGGGGTTATGATGACTCTAAGGGGGTTATGAGGACACTGGGGGGGGTCTATGAGGACTCTGGGGGGGTTATGAGGACCCTAAGGGGGCTATGAGGACCCTAAGGGGGTTATAAGGTATCTGGGGGGGGTTATGAGGACCCTAAGGGGGTTATGAGGACCCTAAGGGGGTTATAAGGTATCTGGGGGGGTTATGAGGACCCTAAGGGGGTTATGAGGACCCTAAGGGGGTTATAAGGTATCTGGGGGGGTTATGAGGACCCTAAGGGGGTTATAAGGTATCTGGGGGGGTTATGAGGACCCTAAGGGGGTTATGAGGACCCTAAGGGGGTTATAAGGTATCTGGGGGGGTTATGAGGACCCTAAGGGGGTTATGGGGACCCTAAAGGGATTATGAGGACCCTGAGGGGGGTTATGAGGATCCTAAGGGGGTTATGAGGAACATAGGGGGGTTATGGGGACCCTAAGGGGGTTATGATGACTCTAAGGGGGTTATGAGGACACTGGGGGGGGTCTATGAGGACTCTGGGGGGGCTATGAGGACCCTAAGGGGGTTATAAGGTATCTGGGGGGGTTATGAGGACCCTAAGGGGGTTATGAGGACCCTAAGGGGGTTATAAGGTATCTGGGGGGGTTATGAGGACCCTAAAGGGGTTATGAGGACCCTAAGGGGGTTATAAGGTATCTGGGGGGGTTATGAGGACCCTAAGGGGGTTATGAGGACCCTAAGGGGGTTATAAGGTATCTGGGGGGGTTATGAGGACCCTAAGGGGGTTATGAGGGACATGGGTGGGTTATGAGGACCCTAAGGGGGTTATGAGGACACTGGGGGGGGGTCTTATGAAGACCCTGTGGGAGTTATGAGGACTCTAAGGGGGTTATGAGGAACATTTTGGGGGGGGGGGGGGGGGGGGTTATGAGGGGTTTATGATGACCCTAAGGGGTTTATGAGGACCCTGGGGGAGTTATGAGGTTCCTGGGGGGGTTATGAGGACCCTAAGGGGCTTATGAGGACCCTAAGGGGGTTTATGAGGGACATGGGGAGGTTATGGGGACCCTAAGGGGGTTATGAGGGGCATGGGGGGGTTACGAGGATACTGGGGGGAGTTATGAGGAACATAGGGGGGGATATGGGGACACTAAGGGGGTTATGAGGATCCTGGAGGGGTTAGGAGTACCCTGGGGGGGTCTATGAGAACTCTGAGGGGATTATGAGGACCCTAAGGGGTTTATGAGGACCCTGGGGGGGTTATGAGGGACATGGGTGGGTTATGAGGACCCTAAGGGGGTTATGAGGGGGTTATGATGACCCTAAGGGGGTTTGAGGACCCTAAGGGGGTTATGAGGACACTGGGGGGGGGGTCTTATGAAGACCCTGTGGGAGTTATGAGGACTCTAAGGGGGTTATGAGGAACATTTGGGGGGGGGGGGGGGGTTATGAGGGGTTTATGATGACCCTAAGGGGGTTATGATGACCCTAAGGGGTTTATGAGGACCCTAAGGGATTTATGAGGACCCTTAGAGGTTTATGAGGACCCTGGGGGGGTCTATGAGGACCCTAAGGGGGTTATAAGGACCCTAAGGGGGTTTATGAGGGACATGGGGTGGGTTATGAGGACCCTGGGGGGGTCTATGAGGACCCTAATGGGGTTAGGAGGACGCTGAGGGGGTCCATAAGGACTCTGGGGGGGGGAGGTTATGAGGACATTGGAGGTTATATGAGGACCCTAAGGGGGTTATAAGGTATCTGGGGGGGTTATGAGGATCCTAATGGGGTTATGAGGACCCTAAGGGGGTTATAAGGTATCTGGGGGGGTTATGAGGACCCTAAGGGGGTTATAAGGTATCTGGGGGGGTTATGAGGATCCTAATGGGGTTATGAGGACCCTAAGGGGGTTATAAGGTATCTGGGGGGGTTATGAGGACCCTAAGGGGGTTATAAGGACCCTAAGGGGTTATGAGGAACATGGGGGGGTTATGCAGGGGTTATGAGAACCCTAAGGGGGTTATGATGACCCTAAGGGGGTTATAAGGACCCTAAGGGGTTATGAGGAACATGGGGGGGTTATGCAGGGGTTATGAGAACCCTAAGGGGGTTATGAGGACCCTAAGGGGGTTATAAGGACCCTAAGGGGTTATGAGGAACATGGGGGGGTTATGCAGGGGTTATGAGAACCCTAAGGGGGTTATGATGACCCTAAGGGGGTTATAAGGACCCTAAGGGGGCTATGCAGGGGTTATGAGGACCCTAGGGGAGTTATGAGGATCCTGGGGGCGTTATGAGGATCCTAAGGGGGTTATGAGGACCCTAAGGGGGTTATAAGGTATCTGGGGGGGTTATGAGGATCCTAAGGGGGTTATGAGGACCCTTAGAGGTTTATGAGGACCCTAGGGGAGTTATGAGGATCCTGAGGGGGTTATGAGGACCCTAATGGGGTTATGATGACCCTAAGGGGGTTATGGGGACCCTAAAGGGGTTATGAGGAACATAGGGGGGTTATGGGGACCCTAAAGGGGTTATGAGGGGGTTATGATGACTCTAAGGGGGTTATGAGGACACTGGGGGGGCTATGAGGACCCTAGGGGAGTTATGAGGATCCTGGGGGGGTTATGAGGACCCTAAGGGGTTATGAGGACCCTGGGGGTCTTTATGAGCCCCCCCCCCACCTCACCTCCCATCCACAGCCTCCACCACCTTGCAGTCGATCTCCTGCTCGTACAACGTGCGCAACATGCGCTGCCTGCGGTCAGCCCTGCGCCTCAGGTTGATCATGAACACCTATAGAAGGGAGATCCTATGGGGGGGGCAGCACCTCCATACGGCCCTATAGGAGCCTGGGGTCCCCTATAGGGTCATCCCCCCCTCCAATGGAAGGGGCCAGTACCTCCATACGGCCCTATAGGAGCCTGGGGTCCCCTATAGGGTCATCCCCCCCCACAATGGAAGGGAGATCCTATAGGGGGGACAGCACCTCCATACGGCACTATAGGAGCCTGGGGTCCCCTATAGGGTCATCCATCCCCCACAATGGAAGGGAGATCCTATAGGGGGGGCAGCACCTCCATACAGCCCTATAAGAGACTGGGGTCCCCTATAGGGTCATCCATCCCCCGCAATGGAAGGGAGATCCTATAGGGGGGACAGCACCTCCATACGGCCCTATAGGAGCCTGGGGTCCCCTTTAGGGTCATCCATCCCCCACAATGGGAGATCCTATGGGGGGGCAGCACCTCCATACGGCCCTATAAGAGACTGGGGTCCCCTTTGGGGTCATCCCCCCCCCCCCCAATGGAAGGGAGATCCTATAGGGGGGGAAGCACCTCCATACGGCTCTATAGGAGCCTGGGGTCCCCTATAGGGTCATCCCCCCCCCCCAATGGAAGGGAGATCCTATGGGGGGGGGCAGCACCTCCATACGGCCCTATAGGAGCCTGGGGTCCCCTTTAGGTTCATCCCCCCTCCAATGGAAGGGGCCAGTACCTCCATACGGCCCTATAAGAGACTGGGGTCCCCTATAGGGTCATCCATCCCCCACAATGGAAGGGAGATCCTATGGGGGGGGGCAGCACCTCCATACGGCCCTATAAGAGCCTGGGGTCCCCTATAGGGTCATCCCCCCCTCCAATGGAAGGGGCCAGTACCTCCATACGGCCCTATAGGAGCCTGGGGTCCCCTATAGGGTCATCCATCCCCCACAATGGAAGGGAGATCCTATGGGGGGGGCAGCACCTCCATACGGCCCTATAGGAGCCTGGGGTCCCCTATAGGGTCATTCCCCCCTCCCCCAATGGAAGGGAGATCCCATTGAGGGTACCAGCATCTCCATTCGACCTTATAAGAGCCTGGGGGGTCCTATAAGACCCCTTTATATAGGGGGGACCCTATAAGACCCCTTTAGGGTCATCCCCACCCCCAGTGGAATGGAGATCCTATAGGGGGGTACAGCACCTCCATACGGCCCTATAGGAGCCTGGGGTCCCCTTTAGGGTCATCCATCCCCCCCAATGGAAGGGAGATCCTACTGGGGGTGCCAGTATCTCCATCTGACCCTATAAGAGCTGGGGGTCCCCTTTAGGGTCATCCCAACTCCCAGTGGAAGGGGTCAGCACCTCCATCCAACCCTATAAGATCTGGGGGTCCCCTTTAGGGTCATCTCCCCCTCCAGTGGAAGGGGCCAGCAGCTCTATCCGGCCCTATAAGAGCCTGGGGTCCCCTTTAGGGTCATCCCACCCCCCAATGGAAGGGGTCAGCACCTCCATCCAACCCTATAAGAGCCTGGGGTCCCCTTTAGGGCCATCCCCCCCAATGGAAGGGAGATCCTATAGGGGGGTGCCAGCACCTCCATCTGGCCCTATAAGAGCCTGGGGTCCCCTTTAGGGTCATCCATCCCCCCCAATGGAAGGGAGATCCCATTAGGGGTGCCAGCACCTCCATCTGGCCCTATAAGAGCCTGGGGTCCCTTTTAGGGTCATCCATCCCCCCCAATGGAAGGGAGATCCCATTAGGGGTGCCAGCACCTCCATCTGGCCCTATAAGAGCCTGGGGTCCCTTTTAGGGTCATCCATCCCCCCCAATGGAAGGGAGATCCCATTAGGGGTGCCAGCACCTCCATCTGGCCCTATAAGAGCCTGGGGTCCCCTTTAGGGTCATCCATCCCCCCCAATGGAAGGGAGATCCCATTAGGGGTGCCAGCACCTCCATCTGGCCCTATAAGAGCCTGGGGTCCCTTTTAGGGTCATCCATCCCCCCCAATGGAAGGGAGATCCCATTAGGGGTGCCAGCACCTCCATCTGGCCCTATAAGAGCCTGGGGTCCCTTTTAGGGTCATCTCCCCCTCCAGTGGAAGGGGCCAGCACCTCCATCCAACCCTATAAGATCTGGGGGTCCCCTTTAGGGTCATCCCCCCCCACAATGGAAGGGAGATCCTATGGGGGGTCCAGCACCTCCATACGGCCCTATAAGAGACTGGGGTCCCCTATAGGGTCATCCATCCCCCACAATGGAAGGGAGATCCTATGGGGGGGGCAGCACCTCCATACGGCCCTATAAGAGACTGGGGTCCCCTTTGGGGTCATCCCCCCCCCCCAATGGAAGGGAGATCCTATGGGGGGGGACAGCACCTCCATACGGCCCTATAGGAGCCTGGGGTCCCCTTTAGGGTCATCCTCCCCCCCCAATGGAAGGGGACAGCACCTCCATCCGACCCTATATGAGTTGGGGGTCCCCTTTAGGGTCATACCCCCCCAGTGGAAGGGAGATCTTATAGGGGGGGGGACAGCATCTCCATCTGGCCCTATAAGAGCCTGGGGTCCCCTATAGGGTCATCCATCCACCCCAATGGAAGGGAGATCCTATAGGGGGGTCCAGCACCTCCAACTGACCCTATAAGAGCCTGGGGTCCCTTTTAGGGTCAACCCCCCCCACCCCAAACCCTCACCTCATCGAATCCCATCTTGTCGGGGTTTTTGGGTGGGATGGTGAGGTACCTCGAGGGCTCCACGGGGGGGTTTTTCACTGTAAAAAAGCCATAAAAGACCCCTCAGTTTGCTGCTGGTTTCTATAGGGTTCCTATAAGTACCCGGAAAAGCCATAAAAGAACCCCAAGCAGGGATATGGGGCTGCTTATATGGCTGATCATTGGGGTTATGGGCACTGAGCTGCCATATATCCGGCCTGGATTCACCTCCTTCCCCATAGGGAGTATTTGGGGTCTGGGGTCTCCCCCTCCTTCCCTATAGGGAGCATTTGGGGTCTTCCATTCCTCCCCTATAGGGAGCATTTGGGGTCTGGGGTCTTCCCCTCCTCCCTATAGGGAGCATTTGGGGTCTCCCCCTCCTCCCTATAGAGATCATTTAGGGTCTCCCCCTCCTCCCTATAGGGAGCATTTAGGGTCTCCCCTTCCTTCCCTATAGGGAGCATTTGGGGTCTGGGGTCTTCCCCTCTTCCCTATAGGGAGCATTTAGGGTCTTCCCCTGCTTCCCTATAGGGACCATTTAGGGTCTCCCCTTCCTTCCCTATAGGGATCATTTAGGGTCTTCCATTCCTTCCCTATAGAGATCATTTAGGGTCTTCCATTCCTCCCCTATAGGGAGCATTTAGGGTCTCCCCTTCCTTCCCTATAGGGAGCATTTGGGGTCTGGGGTCTTCCCTTCCTTCCCCATAGGGAGCATTTAGGGTCTTCCCCTGCTTCCCTATAGGGGCCATTTGGGGTCTTCCCTTCCTTCCCCATAGGGAGCATTTGGGGTCTCCCCCTCCTCCCTATAGGGATCATTTAGGGTCTTCCATTCCTCCCCTATAGGGAGCATTTGGGGTCTGGGGTCTCCCCCTCCTTCCCTATAGGGATCATTTAGGGTCTTCCATTCCTCCCCTATAGGGATCATTTAGGGTCTTCCATTCCTCCCCTATAGGGAGCATTTGGGGTCTGGGGTCTCCCCCTCCTCCCTATAGGGAGCATTTGGGGTCTTCCATTCCTTCCCTATAGGGACCATTTGGGGTCTCCCCCTCCTCCCTGTAGAGATCATTTAGGGTCTTCCATTCCTTCCCTATAGAGATCATTTAGGGTCTTCCATTCCTCCCCTATAGGGAGCATTTAGGGTCTCCCCTTCCTTCCCTATAGGGAGCATTTGGGGTCTGGGGCCTTCCCCTCCTCCCTATAGGGAGCATTTAGGGTCTTCCCCTGCTTCCCTATAGGGGCCATTTGGGGTCTCCCCTTTCTTCCCTATAGGGAGCATTTGGGGTCTTCTCTTCCTTCCCTATAGGGACCATTTGGGGTCTTCCCTTCCTTCCCTATAGGGACCATTTGGGGTCTTCCATTCCTTCCCTATAGGGAGCATTTGGGGTCTTCCCCTGCTTCCCTATAGGGATCATTTAGGGTCTTCCATTCCTTCCCTATAGGGACCATTTGGGGTCTCCCCCTCCTTCCCCATAGGGACCATTAAGGGTCTTCGGTCCTCCCTTCTTGCCCCATAGGGGGTATTTGGGGTCTCCCCCTCCCCTATAGGGATCATTTAGGGTCTCAGCCATGCTGTGCTCCTCCTAATAGGAATAGGGCCAACTGGAACATCTCAGGCTGCCAAAGGGGAAGCTGTTATTGACCCTATAGGGCTGTGATCCCATTGGTATAAAGGGGCTCTTTGATGCTGTAGGATTGAAGCTGTTATTGACCCTATAGGGCCGGCTGAGTGTATAATGGGGCTCTTTGATGCTGTAGGATCGAAGCTCTGCCTTCCCATAAAGAGCCTTTGTGCCCCACAAGGAGCCAACAGAGGAACACTGTGAGCTTATGGGGTGATGGATGGGGGGGGCACAGTGAGGGGAGGGGGAGGGGAAGGGTTGAATAGGGGGAGGGTAGGGGGAGGGTAGGAGTAGGGGTAGGGTAGGGTGAGGGGTAGGGTAGTGGTAGGGTAGGGGTTGAATAGGGTAGGGTAGGTGTAGGGTAGGGTAGGGTAGGGGTTGAATAGGGGTAGGAGGAGGGGGAGGGTAGGGGTCGATTAGGGGCAGGGTAGTTGTAGGGTGAGGGGAGGGGTACGATAGGGGTAGGGGTAGGGTAGGGGTAGTAGGAGGGTAGGGGTTGATTAGGGGTAGGGTAGAGGTAGGGTTGGGGTAAAATAGGGGTAGGAAAGGTGTAGGGTAGGGTGAGGGTAGGATAGGTGTAGGGTTGGGGTAGGGATAGGGTAGGGGTTGAATAGGGGTAGGGTAGGGGTACGGTTGGGTGAGGGTAGGGTAGGGGTTGAATAGGGGTAGGAGGAGGGGGTGGGTAGGGGTTGGGTAGGGGAAGGGTAGGGTAGGGTGAGGGGAGGGGTATGATAGGGGTAGGGGTAGGGTAGGGATAGGGTTGGGGTTGAATAGGGGTAGGAGGAGGGTAGGGGTAGGGGTTGGGTAGGGTGAGGGGAGGAGTAGGGTGAGGGGTTGATTAGGGGTAGGGTAGGGGTAGGGTAGGGGTAGGGTAGGGGTTGAGTAGGGGTAGGGGTTGATTAGGGATAGGGTAGTTGTAGGGTGAGGGGAGGGGTAGTAGGAGGGTAGGGGTTGATTAGGGGTAGGAGGAGAGGGAGGGTAGGGGTTGGGTAGGGTAGGTGTAGGGTTGGGGTTGAATAGGGGTAGGAGAGGTGTAGGGTAGGGTGAGGGTAGGGTAGGGGTAGGGTTGGGGTAGGGATAGGGTAGGGGTTGAATAGGGGTAGGAGAAGGGTAGGAGTAAGGTAGGGTAGGAATAGGGTTAGGGTTAGGTCAGGGTTAGGGTTATTTTTAGGGTTATGGTTAGGATTAGATTACTTTTAGGGTTAGGGTTAGAGTTATGTTTAGGGTTAGGCTATGATTAGGGTTATAGTTTTGGTTATGGTTAGGGTTAAGGATAAGGTTAGGGTTAGGGTTAAGGTTAGGGTTAGGGTTAGGGTTAGGGTTATATTTATGGTTATTATTAGGGTTATGGTCAGGGTCGGGGTTAGGGCTAGGGTTAGGGTTAGGGTTAGGGTTAGGGTCATGGTTTAGGTTATTATTAGGGTTAGGGTTAGGGTTAGCGTTATGGTTATGGTTAAGGTTATGGTTATTATTAGGTTTAGGGTTATTGTTAAGGTTATGGTTATTATTAGGGTTAGGGTTATGGTTATGGTTAAGGTTATGTTTAGGGTTATGGTTCTTATTAGGGTCATGGTTATGGTTATTATTAGGGTCATGGTTATGGTTATCATTAGGGTTAGGGTTATGGTTATGTTTAGGGTCATGGTTATGGTTATTATTAGGGTTAGGGTCATGGTTATGGTTATCATTAGGGTTATGGTTATGGTTATCATTAGGGTGCCCCTAACCCCGCTGCCCACCCATGATCTCCAGCAGGACGTGCTCAAAACTCTCCTTCTCGTCCCTCAATGTGCTGTGGGATCTCAGCGGCACCGGCAGGAACCCGAACTGCTCCTTATTGCACACGAACATCTGCACCTCTATGGGGAGACCACAGCAAGTCAATAACCCTACAGACCAACCCCATAAACCAACCCTATAAACCAACCTTACAAACCAACCCCATAAACCAACCCTACAAAACAACCCCATAAACCAACCCTACAAACCAACCCCATAAACCAACCCCATAAACCAACCCTATAAACCAACCCTACAAACCAACCCCAACCCCATAAACCAACCCTATAAACCAACCCCATAAACCAACCCTACAAACCAACCCCATAAACCAACCCTACAAACCAACCCCATAAACCAACCCTACAAACCAACCCCATAAACCAACCCTACAAACCAACCCCATAAACCAACCCTATAAACCAACCCCATAAACCAACCCCATAAACCAACCCCATAAACCAACCCTACAAACCAACCCCATAAACCAACCCTACAAACCAACCCCACAAACCAACCCTACAAACCAACCCCATAAACCAACCCTACAAACCAACCCCATAAACCAACCCTATAAACCAACCCTATAAACCAACCCCATAAACCAACCCTATAAACCAACCCCATAAACCAACCCCATAAACCAACCCCATAAACCAACCCTACAAAACAACCCCATAAACCAACCCTACAAACAACCCCATAAACCAACCCTATAAACCAACCCCATAAACCAACCCTATAAACCAACCCCATAAACCAACCCTATAAACCAACCCCATAAACCAACCCTACAAACCAACCCCATAAACCAACCCTACAAACCAACCCTATAAACCAACCCTACAAACCAACCCTATAAACCAACCCTACAAACCAACCCTATAAACCAACCCTACAAACCAACCCCATAAACCAACCCTACAAACCAACCCTACAAACCAACCCCATAAACCAACCCCATAAACCAACCCTACAAACCAACCCTACAAACCAACCCCATAAACCAACCCTATAATCCAACCCTACAAACCAACCCCATAAACCAACCCTACAAACCAACCCCATAAACCAACCCTACAAACCAACCCCATAAACCAACCCTACAAACAACCCCATAAACCAACCCTATAAACCAACCCCATAAACCAACCCTATAAACCAACCCTACAAACCAACCCCATAAACCAACCCCATAAACCAACCCCATAAACCAACCCTACAAACCAACCCCATAAACCAACCCCATAAACCAACCCCATAAACCAACCCCATAAGCCAACCCTATAAACCAACCCCATAAACCAACCCCATAAACCAACCCCATAAGCCAACCCTATAAACCAACCCTATAAACCAACCCCATAAACCAACCCTACAAACCAACCCTACAAACCAGCCCCATAAACCAACCCTACAAACCAACCCCATAAACCAACCCTACAAACCAACCTCATAAACCAACCCTACAAACCAACCCCATAAACCAACCCTACAAACCAACCCTACAAACCAACCCCATAAACCAACCCTACAAACAACCCCATAAACCAACCCTACAAACCAACCCTACAAACCAACCCCATAAACCAACCCTACAAACCAACCCCATAAACCAACCCTACAAACCAACCCCATAAACCAACCCTACAAACCAACCCCAACCCCATAAACCAGCCCCATAAACCAACCCTAAATCCAACCCTATATTCCAACCCTAACCCTATAAACCAACCCTACAAACCAACCCCAACCCCACAAACTAACCCCAACACCATAATCCTTCTTATGGGACCGTTACTATAGGGTTCTTCTTATGGGTCCCTCCTTATGGGTCCCTTCTTATAGGGTCCTTCTCATGGGTCCTTCATTATAGGACCCTTATTATTGGACCCTTATTATGGTTCTCTTCTTATAGGGTCCTTCTTATGGGGTCCCATCTTATGGGTCCCTTATTATAGGGTCCTTCTCATAGGTCCCTTCTTATGGGTCCCTCATTATAGGACCCTTATAGGATTCTTCTTATAGGTCCCTTCTTATAGTGTCCTTATGGGTCCCTTCTTATAGGGCCCTTCTATTGTGACCCTCCTTATAGGAACCTTCTTATATGGTCCCTTCTTATGGGTCCCTTCTTATAGGGTCCATTTTATGGGGTCCTTCTTATGGGTCCATTATAATAGATCCCTCCTTATAGAACACTTATTATAGGGTCCTTCATATGGGTCCCTCCTTATAGGTCTCTCCTTGTAGGTCCCTCCTTATATGGTCCCTTCTTATAGGGTCCCTTCTTATAGGGTCCCTTATTGTAGGGTCCTTCTCATAGGTCCCTTATTATAGGGTTCCTCCTTATAGGGCCCTTCTATTGGGACCCTTCTTATGGGTCCTTCTTATGGGTCCCTTCTTATAGGTCCCTTTTTATAGGGCCCTTCTTATAGGGTCCCTTCTTATGGCATCCTTCTTATGTGTCCCTTATTATAGGACCCTTATAGGGTTCTTCTTATAGGTCCCTTCTTACAGTGTCCCTTCTTATGGGTCCCTTATTATAGGGTCCTTATTATGGGACCCTTATTATAGTTCCCTCCTTATAGGTCCCTTTATTATAGGACCCTCCTTAGAGGACCCTTATTATGGGGCCCTTCTTATGGGTCCCTTCTTATAGGACCCTTCTTATAGGGTCTTTATTATAGGGTCCTTCTTATGGGTCCTTTCCTATAGGGTCCTTCTTAGGGGTCCTTCCTTATAGGTCCCTCCTTATAGAACCCTTATTATAGGTCCCTTCTATTGTGACCCTTATTATAGATCCCATCCTATAGATCCCACGTTATAGGGTCCCGGTTCCGACCCGCCATCTTGCATGAGAAGGCAAAGACGATGATGTCGTCAAAGGACCTTATGGGTCCCTTCTTATGAGCCCCTTCTTATAGGGTCCTTCTTATAGGACCCTTCTTATGGGTCCATTATAGGGTCCTTCTCATGGGTCCTTTATTATAGGACCCTTATTATTGGAGCCTTATTATGGGTCCCTTCTTATAGGGTCCTTCTTATGGGGTCCCTTCTTATGGGTCCCTTATTATAGGACCCTTATAGGATTCTTCTTATATGTCCCTTCTTATAGTGTCCTTCTTATGGGTCCCTTCTTATAGGGCCCTTCTATTGTGACCCTCCTTATAGGTCCCTTCTTATGGGTCCCTTCTTATAGGGTCCATTTTATGGGGTCCTTCTTATGGGTCCCTTATAATAGATCCCTCCTTATAGAACACTTATTATAGGGTCCTTCATATGGGTCCCTCCTTATAGGTCTCTCCTTGTAGGTCCCTCCTTATATGGTCCCTTCTTATAGGGTCCCTTCATATAGGGTCCCTTATTGTAGGGTCCTTCTCATAGGTCCCTTATTATAGGGTTCCTCCTTATAGGGCCCTTCTATTGGGACCCTTCTTATGGGTCCTTCTTATGGGTCCCTTCTTATAGGTCCCTTTTTATAGGGCCCTTCTTATAGGGTCCCTTCTTATGGCATCCTTCTTATGTGTCCCTTATTATAGGACCCTTATAGGGTTCTTCTTATAGGTCCCTTCTTACAGTGTCCCTTCTTATAGGTCCCTTATTATAGGGTCCTTATTATGGGACCCTTATTATAGTTCCCTCCTTATAGGTCCCTTTATTATAGGACCCTCCTTAGAGGACCCTTATTATGGGGCCCTTCTTATGGGTCCCTTCTTATAGGACCCTTCTTATAGGGTCTTTATTATAGGGTCCTTCTTATGGGTCCTTTCCTATAGGGTCCTTCTTAGGGGTCCTTCCTTATAGGTCCCTCCTTATAGAACCCTTATTATAGGTCCCTTATTATAGGTCCCTTCTATTTTGACCCTTATTATAGATCCCATCCTATAGATCCCACGTTATAGGGTCCCGGTTCCAACCCGCCATCTTGCAGGAGAAGGCGAAGACGATGATGTCGTCAAAGGACCTTAAGGGTCCCTTCTTATGGATCCCTCCTTATAGGTCCCTTCTTATAGTTCCTCCTTATAGTTCCCTCCTTATAGGACCCTTCTTATAGGTCCCATCCTATAGATCCCACGTTATAGGGTCCCGGTTCCAACCCGCCATCTTGCAGGAGAAGGCGAAGACGATGATGTCGTCAAAGGAACTTATGAGTCCCTTCTTAAGAGTCCCTTCTTATAGGGTCCTTATTATGGGTCCCTCCTTATAGGACCCTTATTATAGGTCCCTCCCTATAGATCCCACGTTATAGGGTCCCGGTTCCGACCCGCCATCTTGCAGGAGAATGCGAAGACGATGATGTCGTCAAAGGACCTTATGGGTCCCTTCTTATGGATCCCTCCTTATAGGTCCCTTCTTATAGTTCCTCCTTATAGTTCCCTCCTTATAGGACCCTTATTATAGGTCCCATCCTATAGATCCCACGTTATAGGGTCCCGGTTCCGACCCGCCATCTTGCAGGAGAAGGCAAAGACGATGATGTCGTCAAAGGACCTTATGGGTCCCTTCTTATAGGGTCCTTATTATGGGTCCCTCCTTATAGGACCCTTCTTATAGTTCCCATCCTATAGATCCCACATTATAGGGTCCCGGTTCCGACCCGCCATCTTGCAGGAGAAGGCGAAGACGATGATGTCGTCGAGGTTCCATCCGTACTCGGGGTGTGGGGGGTAGAACCGGAGCCGGGTGCTGGATTCTTTCCGTAGGTCCAATAGGAACGTGGAGTGAACCATCGGAACCGCAAAGCAACCGCGGCGAGAGCGGCTCCGGATCGGGAGGTAGGATGGGGTACGGCGGTAATAACCCTATAGGGGATATAGGGATCCTATATAGGTATATAGTGATCCTATAGGATGGGGTACGGCGGTAATAACCCTATAGGGGATATAGGGATCCTATATAGGTATATAGTGATCCTATAGGATGGGGTACGGCGGTAATAACCCCATAGGGGATAGAGCAATCCTATATAGGTATATAGTGATCCTATAGGATGGGGTACGGCGGTAGTAACCCTATAGGGGATAGAGCAATCCTATATAGGTATATAGGGTATATAGTAATCCTATAGGATGGGGTACGGCGGTAGTAGCCCTATAGGGGGATATAGCAATCCTATATAGGTATATAGTGATCCTATAGGATGTGGTACGGCGGTAATAACCCTATAGGGGATAGAGCAATCCTATATAGGTATATAGTGATCCTATAGGATGGGGTACGGCGGTAATAACCCTATAGGGGATAAAGCAATCCTATATAGGTATATAGTGATCCTGTAGGACGGGGTACGGCGGTAATAACCCTATAGGGGATATAGCAATCCTATATAGGTATATAGTGATCCTATAGGATGAGGTACAGCGCTAATAAACCTATAGGGGATATAGCGACACTATAGGATGGGGTACAGCGGTAATAACCCTATAGGGGATATGGGAACCTATATAGGTATATAGTGATCCTATAGGATGGGGTACGGCGGTAATAACCCTATAGGGGATATAGTGATCCTATATAGGTATATAGTGATCCTATAGGACGGGGTACGGCGGTAATAACCCTATAGGGGATATAGTAACACTATAGGATGGGGTACGGCGGTAATAACCCTATAAGGGATATAGTAACACTATAGGATGGGGTGCGGCGGTAATAACCCTATAGGGGATATAGTGATCCTATAGGATGGGGTACGGTGGTAATAACCCTATAGGGGATAGAGCAATCCTATATAGGTATATAGTGATCCTATAGGATGGGGTACGGCGGTAATAATCCTATAGGGGATATAGCAATCCTATATAGGTATATAGGGTATATAGTGATCCTATAGGACGGGGTACAGCGGTAGTAACCCTATAGGGGGATATAGCAATCCTATATAGGTATATAGTGATCCTATAAGATGGGGTATGGCGGTAGTAACCCTATAGGGGATATAGCGATACTATATAGGTATATAGGGTATATAGGGATCCTATAGGATGGGGTATGGCAGTAGTAACCCTATATATATTGGGGGGTATATAGTAATCCTATATAGGGGGGTATATAATAACCCTATATGGGGGGTAGCCCTATATATATGGGGGGGTATATAGTAATCCTATATAGGGGGGTATATAATAACCCTATACGGGGGTACGGCGGTAGTAACCCTGCATTTATGGGGGGTATAGTAACACTATAGGGGGGATATATATATATGTATATGGGGGGGTATGTAGTTCACCCTATGGGGGGGGGGCATCTGTAGTAACCCTATATAATGGGTGGGGGGAGATATATGGGATAGATATATATACATATATATATGGGGGTGTCTGTAGTAACCCTATATAATGGAGGGGGTAGATATATGGGGGGGATATATATATGTATATGGGGGGGCATCTGTAGTAACCCTATATATTGGGGGTGGGAGATATATGGGATATATATATATACACACATATATACACATATATACATATATATACACACATATATACATATATATGGGGGTGTCTGTAGTAACCCTATATAATGGAGGGGGTAGATATATGGGGGATATATATATATATATGGGGGGGTCTCTAGTAACCCTATGGGGGGGGCATCTATAGTAACCCTATTAAATGGGGGGGGGGGAGATGTATGGGATAGATATATATACATATATATATGGGGGTGTCTGTAGTAACCCTATATAATGGAGAGGGTAGATATATGGGGGATATATATATATATATATGGGTGGGGTCTGTAGTAACCCTATGTGGGGGGGCATCTATAGTAACCCTATTAAATGGGGGGGGGGGAGATATATGGGATAGATATATATACATATATATATGGGGGTGTCTATTGTAACCCTATATAATGGAGGGGGTAGATATATATATATATGGGGGGGGGTCCGTATGAACTCTATATAATGGGGGGGGTCCCATACCTGAGCCGTCATCCCACACCAGAAGTTGGAATAGGCCGCCCTGGAATCCAACAT
>NW_028189091.1:0-27872 GCF_054131305.1 Coturnix japonica | reverse complement strand
CCCCAGACCCATTAGGACCCCCCAGAACCCCCCCAGACCCATTAGGACCCCCCAGGACCCCCCGCAGACCCATCAGGACCCCCCAGGACCCCCCCCCAGACCCATTAGGACCCCCCAGGACCCCCCCCCAGGACCCTTTAGGACCCCTCAGGACCCCCCCAGACCCATTAGGACCCCCCTAGGACCCCCCCAGACCCATTAGGACCCCCCAGATCCATTAGGACCCCCCAGGACCCCCCCAGACCCTTTAGGACCCCCCAGGACCCCTCTCAGAGCCATCAGGACCCCCCAGGACCCCCCAGACCCATTAGGACCCCCCAGGACCCCCCAGACCCATTAGAACCCCCCCAGACCCATTAGGACCCCCCAGGACCCCCCCCAGACCCATTAGGACCCCCCAGGACCCCCCCCAGACCCATTAGGACTCCCCCAGGACCCCCCCAGACCCTTTAGGACCCCCCAGGACCCCCCAGACCCATTAGG
Source organism: Coturnix japonica (assembly GCF_054131305.1). Taxonomy (NCBI): domain Eukaryota; kingdom Metazoa; phylum Chordata; class Aves; order Galliformes; family Phasianidae; genus Coturnix; species Coturnix japonica. The sequence goes on along the minus strand of NW_028189091.1, from coordinate 27,389 downwards.
ACCCCCCAGGACCCCCCCAGACCCATTAGGACCCCCCAGGACTCCCCCCAGACCCCATTAGGACCCCCCAGGACCCCCCCAGACCCTTTAGAACCCCCCAGGACCCCCCCCCAGACCCATTAGGACCCCCCAGGACCCCCCCAGACCCATTAGGACCCCCCAGGACACCCCCCAGACCCTTTAGGACCTCCCAGGACCCCCCCAGACCCATTAGGACCCCCCAGGACCCCCCCAGACCCATCAGGACCCCGCAGGACCCCCCCCAGACCCATTAGGACTCCCCCAGGACCCCCCAGACCCATTAGGACCCCCCAGGACCCCCCCCAGACCCATTAGGACCCCCCAGGACCCCCCAGACCCATTAGGACCCCCCAGGACCCCCCAGACCCATTAGGACCCCCCAGGACCCCCCCAGACCACTAGGACCCCCTTTCCCCCCCCCCCTTTTATCTGACCGTGGCTCGTCCATGGGTCTCCACTCCACGCGGTGATACAGGCCCTGCACCTTCACCAGCCACTCACGCAGCAGAGCCGTCGTGTTGTCCTCGCTGTGATCCACCGCCACCCTGACACGGACCCCAGACCCATTACGACCCCCATGGAACAACCAGGACCCCCCCAGACCCATTACAACCCCCATGGAACAACCAGGACCCCCCCAGACCCATTACAACCCCCCCGGAGCCATTACAACCCCCCAGGACCCCCCTTGGGCCACCAGGACTCCCCCCCAGACCCATTAGGACTCCCCTTGGGCCATCAGGACCCCCCCCCAGACCCATTAGGACCCCCCCCCGGAGCCATTAGGACCCCCATGGATCAACCAGGACCTTCCCAGACCCATTAAGACCCCTGGATCAACCAGGACCCCCCCCAGAGCCATTACGACCCCCATGGAACAACCAGGACCCCCCCAGACTCATTACAACCCCCCCCCAGACCCATTACGACCCCCCCTGGAGCCATTAGGACTCCCTCAGCACCCCCCCCCCCAGACCCATTACAACCCCCATGGAACAACCAGGACCCCCCCAGACCCATTACGACCCCCATGGAACAACCAGGACCCCCCAGACCCATTACAACCCCCCCCCCCCCGGAGCCACTAGGACCCCTATGGATCAACCAGGATCCCCCAGACCCATCAGGACCCCCATGGATCAACCAGGACGCCCCCAGACTCATTACAACCCCCCCCAGACCCATTACGACCCCCATGGAACAACCAGGACCCCCCCAGACCCATTACAACCCCCCCGGAGCCATTTAGGACCCCTATGGATCAACCAGGATCCCCCCAGACCCATCAGGACCCCCCAGGACTCCCTCAGAGCCATCAGGACCCCCCCAGACCCATTAGAAACCCCATGGATTAACCCGGACTCCCCAGAGCCATTGGGACCCCCCCGGAGCCATTAGGACCCCCCCAGACCCATTAAGATCCCCATGGATCCATTAGGACCTCCACAGACCCATTAGAACCCCCCAGGACCCCCTCAGAGCCACCAGAACCCCCCCAGACCCATTAGAACCCCTCAGGACCCCCCCCCCCCAGACCCATTACGACCCCCCCAGAGCCATTACGACCCCCCTGGATCAACCAGAACCCCCCCAGACCCATTACAACCCCCCCCAGACCCATTACGACCCCCCCCTGGAGCCATTAGGACTCCCCCAGGACCCCCCAGACCCATTAGGACCCTCCAGACCCATTACGACCCCCATGGAACAACCAGGACCCCCCCAGACCCATTACAACCCCCCCGGACCCATTAGGACCCCTATGGATCAACCAGGACCCCCCCAGACCCATTACAACCCCCCCCCAGACCCACTAGGACCCCCATGGATCAACCAGGACCCCCCCAGACCCACTACAACCCCCCCCCAGACCCATTACGACCCCCCATGGAACAACCAGGACTCCCCCAGGACCCCCCAGACCCATTAGGGCCCCCCTGGATCAACCAGGACCCCCCAGACCCATTAGAACCCCTCAGGACCCCCCCCAGACCCATTAGAACCCCCCAGGACCCCCCCAGACCCATTAACCCCCACGTTAACCCCCCCCCCACTCGTGCCCCCCCCACTCGTGTCCCATCCATTCGAGCCCCCCCACTCGTGTCCACCCCCCTTATTCCCACCATCACGTGATTCACCCCCCCCCCCTTTTCCCACTCCACCCAACCCCCCCACTCGTGTCCTCACCCCACTCGTGCCCCCCCCACCCCATTCACTCCCCCCCACTCGTGCCTATTAACCCACTCGTGACCCCCCCACCCCCCATTTACCATAACGCCGTTCTCTCCTTGGGGTGTTTCAACCTCTCCAACGCTCCCAACGTGAAGGGTAACGCGTGGGCCGCGTTCCTCGCTATGATGGCCACGGTCACGCGTGGGGCTCGGAGCGGAGATTCGGGTCTCCATCGTTCCTCGAGGAAATAAGCGGAACCGCGACCCAAAAGGAAAAGGAGGAATAGAGGGAACAACCGAGCAGCCGCCATGCCCGGAGCGCCACGCCCCACGCGGGTCCGTGGGAGGAGCCGGGACGGAGGGGGAGGGGCGGAGGAAGAGGGAGGGGGGGGGTGTTATAATACGGGGTGACACGCGTGGGGAGGGGGGAAGGGGGTAAAAGGGGATAGAAGGGGGGAGGGGGGGTTGGTATGTGAGGTGTCACGCGTGCGGGGTTGGTATATGGGGTGTCACGCGTGGGATTGGTGGGAAGGGAGAAGAGGGGATAGAAGGGGGGGTTGTTATATGGGGGTATCACGCGTGGAACGGGGGGGAGGTGGGCAAAGGGGATGGAATGGGGGGAGGGGGGTTGGTATGTGGGGGTGTCACGAGTGGGTCAGAGGGGGGGGAAAGGGTGGAGGAAGGGGGGAGGGGAGGGGAGGTTATAATACGGGGTGACACGCGTGGGGAGGGGGGAAGGGGGTAAAAGGGGATAGAAGGGGGGGGGTTGGTATGTGGGGTGTCACGCGTGGGGGTTGTTATAATATGGGGGTGACACGCGTGGGGAGGGGGGAGGTGGCAATGGGGATAGAAGGGGGGAGGGGGGGTTGGTATGTGGGGGTGTCACGAGTGGGAGAGGGGGAAGAGGGGATAGAAGTGGGGAGGGGGGTGGTATATGGGGTTGTCACGAGTGGGACGGGGGGAGGTGGGCAAAGGGGATAGAATGGGGGAGGGGGGGGTTGGTATGTGGGGGTGTCACGCGTGGGGGTGTGGGGGAGGGGGAAGGGCGGAGGAAGAGGGAGGGGGTGTTATAATATGGGGGTGACACGCGTGGGGAGGTGGGGAGGGGGTAAAAGGGGATAGAAGGGGGGGGGGTTGGTATATGGGGGTGTCACGCGTGGGGGGATGGAAAGGGGGAACGGGGGAAGGGGGGGTTGTTATAATACGGGGTGACACGCGTGGGGAGGGGGGAAGGGGGTAAAAGGGGATAGAAGGGGGGAGGGGGGGTTGGTATGTGAGGTGTCACGCGTGGGGGGGTTGGTATATGGGGTGTCACGCGTGGGATTGGGGGGGAAGGGAGAAGAGGGGATAGAAGGGGGGGTTGTTATATGGGGGTTTCACGCGTGGAACGGGGGGGAGGTGGGCAAAGGGGATGGAATGGGGGGAGGGGGGTTGGTATGTGGGGGTGTCACGCGTGGGTCAGAGGGGGGGGGAAATGGTGGAGGAAGGGGGGAGGGGAGGGGGGGGTTGTTATAATACGGGGTGACACGCGTGGGGAGGGGGGAAGGGGGTAAAAGGGGATAGAAGGGGGGGGGGTTGGTATATGGGGGTGTCACGCGTGGGGGGATGGAAAGGGGGAACGGGGGAAGGGGGGGTTGTTATAATACGGGGGTGACACGCGTGGGAAGGTGGGGAGGGGGCAAAAGGGGAAAGAAGGAGGGAGGGGGGATTGGTCTGTGGGGATGTCACGCGTGGGGGGGTGTTATAATATGGGAGTGACACGCGTGGGGAGGGGGGAAGGGGGTAAAAGGGGATAGAAGGGGGGAGGGGGGGTTGGTATGTGGGGGTGTCACGAGTGGGAGAGGGGGAAGAGGGGATAGAAGTGGGGAGGGGGGTGGTATATGGGGTTGTCACGAGTGGGACGGGGGGGGAGGTGGGCAAAGGGGATAGAATGGGGGAGGGGGGGGTTGGTATGTGGGGGTGTCACGCGTGGGACGGAGGGGAGGGATGGAGGAAGGGGGGAGGGGAGGAGGGGGGTGTTATAATATGGGGGTGACACGCGTGGGACGGGGGGGAGGGGGTAAAGGGGATAGAAGGGGGGAGGGGGGTTGGTATGTGAGGTGTCACGCGTGGGGGGTTGGTATATGGGGTGTCACGCGTGGGATTGGTGGGAAGGGAGAAGAGGGGATAGAAGGGGGGGTTGTTATATGGGGGTGTCACGCGTGGAACGGGGGGGAGGTGGGGAAAGGGGATGGAATGGGGGGAGGGGGGTTGGTATGTAGTGGTGTCACGCGTGGGATGGAGGGGAGGGGGAGGGTCGGAGGAAGAGGGACGGGGGGGGTGTTATAATATGGGGGTGACACGCGTGGGGAGGGGGGAAGGGGGTAAAAGGGGATAGAAGGGGGGAGGGGGGGTTGGTATGTGAGGGTGTCACGCGTGGGGGGGTATATGGGGTGTCACGCGTGGGATGGGGGGAGGGGGCAAAAGGGGATAGAAGGGGGGAGAGGGGGTTGGTATACGGGGGTGTCACGCGTGGGGGGGTTGTTATATGGGGGTGTCACGCGTGGGACGGGGAGGAGGGGGAAAAAGGGGATAGAAGGGGGGAGGGGGGTTGGTATGTGGGGGTGTCACGCGTGGGTGGAGGGAAGAGGGGATAGAAGTGGGTAGGGGGTGGTATATGGGGTTGTCACGAGTGGGACGGGGGGGAGGTGGGCAAAGGGGATAGAATGGGGGAGGGGGGGGTTGGTATGTGGGGGTGTCACGCGTGGGACAGAAGGGAGGGGGCAAAAGGAGATAGAAGGGGGGAGGGGGGTTGGTATGTGGGGTTGTCACGCGTGGGAAGGGGGGGAGGGGAGGAGGGGATGGAAAGGGGGAAAAGGGAAGGGGGGTGTTATAATACGGGGGTGACACGCGTGGGGAGGGGGGGAGGGGGCAAAAGGGGATAGAAGGGGGGAGGGGGGATTGGTCTGTGGGGGTGTCACGCGTGGGGGTGGTGTTATAATATGGGGGTGACACGCGTGGGGAGGGGGCAATGGGGATAGAAGGGGGGAGGGGGGGTTGGTATGTGGGGGTGTCACGCGTGGGTGGGGGGAAGAGGGGATAGAAGTGGGGAGGGGGTGCTATATGGGGGTGTCACGAGTGGGATGGGGAGGAGGGGGCAAATTGGATAGAATGGAGAGAGGGGGGGTTGGTATGTGGGGGTGTCACGCGTGGGATGGAGGGGAGGGGGAGGGGCGGAGGAAGAGGGACGGGGGGGGTGTTATAATATGGGGGTGACACGCGTGGGGAGGGGGGAAGGGGGTAAAAGGGGATAGAAGGGGGGAGGGGGGGTTGGTATGTGGTGTGTCACGTGTGGAACGGGGGGGAGGTGGGCAAAGGGGATAGAATGGGGGAGGGGGGGGTTGGTATGTGGGGGTGTCACGCGTGGGATGGAGGGGAGGGGGAGGGGCGGAGGAAGAGGGAGGGGGGTGTTATAATATGGGGGTGACACGCGTGGGAAGGGTGGGAGGGGGTAAAAGGGGATAGAAGGGGGGAGGGGGGGTTGGTATGTGGGGTGTCACGCGTGGAACGGGGGGGAGGTGGGCAAAGGGGATAGAATGGGGGGAGGGGGGGTGGTATGTGAGGGTGTCACGCGTGGGACAGAAGGGAGGGGGCAAAAGGAGATAGAAGGGGGATGGGGGTTGGTATGTGGGGGTGACACGCGTGGGAAGGGGAGGAGGGGGTAAAAGGGGATAGAAGGGGGGAGGGGGGGTTGGTATGTGGGGGTGTCACGCGTGGGTGGAGGGAAGAGGGGATAGAAGTGGGTAGGGGGGTGGTATATGGGGTTGTCACGAGTGGGACGGGGGGGAGGTGGGCAAAGGGGATAGAATGGGGGAGGGGGGGGTTGGTATGTAGGGGTGTCACGCGTGGGATGGAGGGGAGGGGGAGGGGCGGAGGAAGAGGGACGGGGGGGGTGTTATAATATGGGGGTGACACGCGTGGGGAGGGGGGAAGGGGGTAAAAGGGGATAGAAGGGGGGAGGGGGGGTTGGTATGTGAGGTGTCACGCGTGGGGGGTTGGTATATGGGGTGTCACGCGTGGGAAGGGGGGAGGGGGCAATGGGGATAGAAGGGGGGAGAGGTTGGTATGTGGGGGTGTCACGCGTGGGGGGGTGAGGGGAGGAGAGGGGATAGAAGGGGGGGTTGGTATATGGGGGTGTTACGCGTGGGACGTTGGGGAGGGGTGGAGGAAGGGGGGAGGGGAGGGGGGGTTGTTATAATACAGGGGTGACACGCGTGGGACGGGGGGCAGGGGGCAATGAGGATAGAATGGGGAGAGGGGGGGTTGGTATACGGGGGTGTCACGCGTGGGGGGGTTGTTATATGGGGGTGTCACGCGTGGGACGGGGGGGAGGGGGAAAAGGGGATAGAAGGGGGGAGGGGGGGTTGGTATGTGGGGGTGTCACGCGTGGGGGGGTAGGGGAGGGGAGGAGGGGATGGAAAGGGGGAACGAGGGGTTGTTATATGGGGGTGTCACGCGTGGGAAGGGGGGGAGGGGGAAAAGGGGATAGAATGGGGGAGGGGTGGTTGGTATGTGGGGGTGTCACGCGTGGGATGGAGGGGAGGGGGAGGGGCGGAGGAAGAGGGAGGGGGTGTTATAATATGGGGGTGACACGCGTGGGGAGGTGGGGAGGGGGTAAAAGGGGATAGAAGGGGGGAGGGGGGGTTGGTATGTGGGGGTGTCACGCGTGGGGGGGTAGGGGAGGGGAGGAGGGGATGGAAAGGGGGAACGAGGGGTTGTTATATGGGGTGTCACGCGTGGGATGGGGGGAGGGGGCAAAAGGGGATAGAAGAGGGAGTGGGGGTTGGTATGTGGGGGTGTCACGCGTGGGACGGGGAGGAGGGGGCAAAAGGGGATAGAAGGGGGGAGGGGGGGTTGGTATGTGGGGGTGTCACGCGTGGGACAGAAGGGAGGGGGCAAAAGGAGATAGAAGGGGGATGGGGGTTGGTATGTGGGGGTGACACGCGTGGGAAGGGGAGGAGGGGGCAAAAGGGGATAGAAGGGGGGAGGGGGGGTTGGTATGTGGGGGTGTCACGCGTGGGATGGAGGGGAGGGGGAGGGTCGGAGGAAGAGGGGGGGGTGTTATAATATGGGGGTGACACGCGTGGGGAGGGGGGAAGGGGGTAAAAGGGGATAGAAGGGGGGGGTTGGTATATGGGGGTGTCACGCGTGGGGGGATGGTATATGGGGTGTCACGCGTGGGATTGGGGGAGAAGGGAGAAGAGGGGATAGAAGGGGGGGTTGTTATATGGGGGTGTCACGCGTGGAACGGGGGGGAGGTGGGCAAAGGGGATGGAATGGGGGGAGGGGGGTTGGTATGTGGGGGTGTCACGAGTCGGTCAGAGGGGGGGGAAAGGGTGGAGGAAGGGGGGAGAGGAGGGGGGGGTGTTATAATACGGGGGTGACACGCGTGGGGAGGGGGGGAGGGGGCAAAAGGGGATAGGAGGGGGGAGGGGGGATTGGTCTGTGGGGGTGTCACGCGTGGGGGGGTGTTATAATATGGGGGTGACACGCGTGGGGAGGGGGGAGGGGGCAATGGGGATAGAAGGAGGGAGGGGGGGTTGGTATACGGGGCTGTCACGCGTGGGGGATGTTATAATATGGGGGTGTCACGCGTGGGACGGGGGGGAGGGGGCAAAAGGGGATAGAAGGGGGGAGGGGGGGTTGGTATGTGGGGGTGTCACGCGTGGGGGGGTAGGGTAGGGGAGGAGGGGATGGAAAGGGGGAACGAGGGGTTATTATATGGGGGTGTCACGCGTGGGAAGGGGGGGAGGGGGAAAAGGGGATAGAATGGGGGAGGGGTGGTTGGTATGTGGGGGTGTCACGCGTGGGACGGAGGGGAGTGATGGAGGAAGGGGGGAGGGGAGGGAGGGGGTGTTATAATATGGGGGTGACACGCGTGGGGAGCGGGGAGGGAGCAATGGGGATAGAAGGAGGGAGGGGGGGTTGGTATGTGGGGGTGTCACGCGTGGGTGGAGGGAAGAGGGGATAGAAGTGGGTAGGGGGTGGTATATGGGGTTGTCACGTGTGGGACGGGGGGGAGGTGGGCAAAGGGGATAGAATGGGGGAGGGGGGGGTTGGTATGTAGGGGTGTCACGCGTGGGATGGAGGGGAGGGGGAGGGGCTGAGGAAGAGGGACGGGGGGGGTGTTATAATACGGGAGTGACACGCGTGGGGAGGGGCAAAGGGGGCAAAAGGGGATAGAAGGGGGGAGGGGGCTTGGTATGTGAGGTGTCATGCGTGGGGGGGTTGGTATATGGGGTGTCACGCGTGGGATTGGGGGGGAAGGGAGAAGAGGGGATAGAAGGGGGGGTTGTTATATGGGGGTGTCACGCGTGGAATGGGGGGGGAGGTGGGCAAAGGGGATAGAATGGGGGGAGGGGGGCTGGTATGTGGGGGTGTCATGCGTGGGACGGGGGGGGAAAGGACGTAGAATGGGGGGAGGGGGGTTGAATGTCCCCATGTAGACTGGAGGGGCATCAGGAGGGTCAATGGACGCCATAGTTGGACACCCAACGTTGAAGGTCACCCAATGGGTCAATACAGCATTTATTGGACCCCAATACAACACGAGCATCCCAATATGACAATAGGGGTTGGGGTTGAGGGGCACCAATGGGATCCAATGTCCCCATATAGACTGGAGGGTCTTCAGGAGGGTCAATGGACGCCATAGTTGGACACCCAACATTGAAGGTCACCCAATGGGCCAACAGAGCACTTATAGGACCCCAAAACAATACGAGCATCCCAATATGACAATAGGGGTTGGGGCTGAGTGACTCCAATGGGGTCCAATGCCCCCATGTAGACTGGAGGGTCTTCAGAAGGGTCAATGGACGCCATAGTTGGACACCCAACGTTGAATGTCACCCAATGGGCCAATAGAGCATTTATGGGACCCTGAAAAAATACGAGCATCCCAATATGACGATAGGGGTTGGGGTTGAGGGGCACCAATGGGGTCCAATGTCCCCATATAGATTGGAGGGTCTTCAGAAGGGTCAATGGACGCCATAGTTGGACACCCAACATTGAAGGTCACCCAATGGGCCTATAGAGCATTTATTGAACTCCAAACCAACACAGTGTCCCAACATGAAGCCAAAGGAGAACAAGGGGTGGGATTAAGGGACACCAATGGGGTCCAATGTCCCCACGTAGACTGGAGGGTCTTCAGGAGTGTCAATGGACGCCATAGTTGGACACCCAACATTGACCATCACCCAATGGGCCAATACAGCATTTATACGACCACGTAACACCACAAACACCCCACCATGAGCACAGGGGTCCCCTCCACTCATCACGACCCCCCTCATCTCCCCTCCAGGCTCTTGTCCCTGGCGATGACCCCCTCCTCAAACTTAATCATCAGCGTTGTCCCCTTGTGCCAATGCGCCGTCACTTTGGCCGGGAACCCGCTGGCTCCCAGCACGGCCTCCACCAACCCGGTCCAATGTCCCCATGTAGACTGGAGGGTCTTCAGGAGGGTCAATGGACGCCATAGTTGGACACCCAACGTTGAAGGTCACCCAATGGGTCAATAGAGCATTTATTGGACCCCAATACAACACCAGTGCCCCAAAACAACATGTGCATCCCAACATGAGGACGATGGATGGGGTTGTGTGACACCAATGGGGTCCAATGTCCCCATATAGATTGGAGGGTCTTCAGGAGGGTCAATGGACGCCATAGTTGGACACCCAACGTTGACTGTCACCCAATGGGCCAATAGAGCATTTATTGGACCACGTAACAACACGAGTGTCCCAACATGAAGCCAAAGGAGGACAAGGGGTGGGATTAAGGGACACCAATGGGGTCCAATGTCCCCATGTAGACTGGAGGGTCTTCAGGAGGGTCAATGGACGCCATAGTTGGACACCCAATGTTGAAGGTCACCCAATGGGCCAATAGAGCATTTATTGGACCCCAATACAACACAAGCATCCCAACATGAGGAAGATGGATGGGGTTGAGTGACACCAATGGGGTCCAATGTCCCCACGTAGACTGGAGGGTCTTCAGGAGGGTCAATGGACGCCATAGTTGGACACCCAACATTGACCATCACCCAATGGGCCAATACAGCACTTATACGACCACGTAACACCACAAACACCCCACCATGAGCACAGGGGTCCCCTCCACTCATTGTAACCCCCCTTATCGCCCCTCCAGGCTCTTGTCCCTGGCGATGACCCCCTCCTCAAACTTAATCATCAGCGTGGTCCCCTTGTGCCAATGCGCCGTCACTTTGGCTGGGAACCCGCTGGCTCCCAGCACGGCCTCCACCAACCCGCTCCAATGTCCCCATATAGACTGGAGGGGCATCAGGAGGGTCAATGGACGCCATAGTTGGAGACTCAACGTTGAAGGTCACCCAATGGGTCAATAGAGCATTTATTGGACCCCAATACAACACCAGTGTCCCAATATGAAACCAAAGGAGAACAAGGGGTGGGATTAAGGGACACCAATGGGGTCCAGTGTCCCCATGTAGACTGGAGGGGCATTAGGAGGGTCAATGGACGCCATAGTTGGACACCCAATGTTGAAGGTCACCCAATGGGTCAATAGAGCATTTATTGGACCCCAATACAACACGAGCATCCCAACATGAGGAAGATGGATGGGGTTGAGTGACACCAATGGGGTCCAATGTCCCCACGTAGACTGGAGGGTCATCAGGAGGGTTAATGGACGCCATAGTTGGACACCCAACATTGAAGGTCACCCAATGGGCCAATACAGCATTTATTGGACCCCAATACAACACAAGTGTCCCAACATGAAGCCAAAGGAGGCTATGGGGTAGGATTGAGGGACACCAATGGGATCCAATGTCCCCATGTAGACTGGGGGGTCTTCAGGAGGGTCAATGGACGCCATAGTTGGACACCCAATGTTGAAGGTCACCCAATGGGCCAATAGAGCATTTATTGAACTCCAAACCAACACAGTGTCCCAACATGAAGCCAAAGGAGAACAAGGGGTGGGATTAAGGGACACCAATGGGGTCCAATGTCCCCATGTAGACTGGAGGGTCTTCAGGAGGGTCAATGGACGCCATAGTTGGACACCCAACGTTGACCATCACCCAATGGGCCAATACAGCATTTATACGACCACGTAACACCACAAACACCCCACCATGAGCACAGGGATCCCCTCCACTCATCACGACCCCCCTCATCTCCCCTCCAGGCTCTTGTCCCTGGCGATGACCCCCTCCTCAAACTTAATCATCAGCGTTGTCCCCTTGTGCCAATGCGCCGTCACTTTGGCCGGGAACCCGCTGGCTCCCAGCACGGCCTCCACCAACCCGGCCGTGAATGCGGCGCAGTTGAGGGTGCTGTTCTCCCTGGGCACCGAGATGAAGGTATTGACCAGCGGCTCCCGTTCGATCACGTAATAAGTCTTATCATCATCGTTGGCCTGTTCCAGCTTATCAGCCTCCTTCCCAAACAAGGATCTCCATACGGGTCCCTTAACGAACAGGAGGACGCTCAGCACTTTGGTCTCGCGTCTCCCCCCCCTCTCTCGACTCACTAAAGGATCCAGGAGACGCAGCCCGACTTGGTGACCCAATTGGGCCAGCTTGGCTTGGAGTTCGGCCACCGAGTAGACGCGGCGTTGGCAGTATTGGACCAGCTCGCAGAACAGGAGGGCGAAGGCGCTCAGACTCACCTCCCCGCGAGGGCGGCCCAAGGGGCGCTCCAGCAACGGGGACTTGCCGCGGGTGAAACGGGACTCCATGGTTCTGTATGGGGGGGATATAAGAGAGGGGGTTGATTTCATGGTCCAAAGGGGGGGGTATAAAAGGGGGGGGTGATTACATGGTACTTAATTGGGGGTATGGGGGGTAATAATTGGGGGGGGGGTATAAAAGTGAGGGGGGTCAGTGGGTGGGAGGGGGATTCCATGGTCCTAAAGGGGGGGGGGAATAAAAATGGGGGGGTGTCAGTGTATGGGAGGGGGATTCCATGGCCCTAAATTGGGAGGATGAGGGTAATAATTGGGGGGGGGGATATAAAAGTGAGGGGGTTTGGTGGGTAGGGGGGGTGGGAGGGGGATTCCATGGTCCTAAATTGGGGGGGGGGATAAAAGTGAGGGGGGGGTCAGTGGGTGGGAGGGGGATTCCATGGTCCTAAATGGGGGGGGAATAAAAAGGGGGGGGGTCAATGGATGGGAGGGGGATTCCATGGTACTAAATTGAGGCGATGGGGGTAATAATTTGGGGGGGGGTGTATAAAAGTGAGGGTCCTAAATTGGGGGGGGGATAAAAGTGGGGGGGTCAGTGGGTGGGAGGGGGATTCCATGATCCTAAATGGGGGGGGGGGGTATAAAAGTGATGGGGGTCAGTGGGTGGGTGGGGGATAAAAGCTGAGGGGGGTGATTACATGGTACTAAATTATGGGGGGGGGGATAAAAGTGAGGGGGGCTCAGAGGGTAGGGGGGAGCTGAGGGGGGGGAGATTTGATGGTACTACATGGGGGGGGCAAAAAGGGGGGGGGGGTTACATGGTACTAAATTGGGGGGGGGGAGCTGAAGGGGGAGGGTGGTGGGAGGGGGATTCCATGGTCCTAAATTGGGGGGGGGGGATAAAAGTGATGGGGGTCAGTGGGGATAGAAGGGAGGGGGGGGGTGATTACATGGTACTTAACTGGGGGGGGGCCCATGAAAGTGAGGGGGTTCAATGGTCCTAAACTGGGGGGGTGGGGGGGATTCCATGGTCTTACATTGGGGTGGGGGGGGTAAAAGTGTGTGGGGGGGTCGTTGGGGGGGGCAGAAGCCATTGGGTGTGGGGGGGGTCATTGGAAGATGATGGGGGGGGGTCATTGGGGGGGGAGGGGGCTATAGGGTGGGGGGGGGAGGTGGATTTCATGGTCCTAAATGGAGGAGGGGGGTTAAATTGAGGGGGGTCGTTGGGGGGGGGCAGAAGCTATTGGGTGGGGGGGGGTCATTGGAAGATGATGGGGGGGGGTCATTGGGTGGGGGTTGGGGGCTGAGTGTGGGCGATTCCATGGTCCTAAATAGGGGGGGGGGGGGGGGTTAAAATGGGGAGGGGGGGGGTGGTTAAATTGAGGGGGGTCGTTGGGGGGGTGGGAGTCAATGGGATCTAATGGGGGGGGGGGGGGCACCCATATCGCCATTATAAGGGGATGGGGACCCCCATAGCCCCTCAAGGCCCATCTCAGGGGGACCCCAAAGCCCCCCCCCACCCCATGTCCCCCCCATGTCCCCCCTGTGCCCCCCCCCCCCCCATTACCTCGTACCCCCCAACGCCGCTATCGAGCCGCTCCGCCGCTTTACGGCCGCCGCTGTCGTAAAAGCGCCGCTGCGCTTCCCCGCTTTACGGCCGCTGCTGTCGTAAAAGCGCCGCGTCGGGAGGGGGCGTGGCCAAAACGAGAGGGGGCGGGGCCAAGGGTAGAAGCCCCGCCCCCTACCGGAAGTGCGTGTGGTCCATATGGGACCATAGAGACCCATAGAGAAACCCTATAGGACCCATAGAGAGACCTATGGGTGCTATGGGGCTCTATGGGTGCTATGGGGTCTGTGGGGTCCCTATGGATGCTACGGGGTCCCTATGGATGCTACGGGGTCCCTATGGGTGCTATGGGGCCCTATGGGTGCTATGGGGTCCCTATGGGTTCTATGGGGTCCCTATGGGTGCTATGGGGTCTGTGGGGCACCTATGGGTGCTATGGGGTCCCTATGGGTGCTATGGGGTTCCTATGGGTGCTATGGGGTCCCTATGGGTGCTATGGGGCTCTATGGGTGCTATGGGGTCCCTATGGGTGCTATGGGGTCCCTATGGGTGCTATGGGGTCCCTGTGGGTGCTATGGGATCCTATGGGTGCTATGGGGCACCTATGGGTGCTATGGGGTCCCTATGGGTGCTATGGGTCCCTTTGGGTGCTATGGGGTCCCTATGGGTGCTATGGGGTTCCTATGGGTGCTATGGGGCCCTATGGGTGCTATGGGTCCCTATGGGTGCTATGGGGTCCCTATGGGTGCTATGGGGTTCCTATGGGTGCTATGGGGCCCTATGGGTGCTATGGGGTCCCTATGGGTGCTATGGGGTTCCTATGGGTGCTATGGGTCCTATGGGTGCAATGGGGCCCTATGGGTTCTATGGGGCCCTATGGGTGCTATGGGATCCTATGGGTGCTATGGGATCCTATGGGTGCTATGGGGCCCCTATGGGTGCTATGGGGTCCCTACGGGTGCTATGGGGTCCCTATGGGTGCTATGGGGTTCCTATGGGTGCTATGGGGCCCTATGGGTGCTATGGGGCCCTATGGGTGCTATGGGGTCCTATGGGTGCTATGGGGTCCTATGGGTGCTATGGGGCACCTATGGGTGCTATGGGGCCCTATGGGTTCTATGGGGCCCTATGGGTGCTATGGGGCCCTATGGGTGCTATGGGGTTCCTATGGGTGCTATGGGACCCTATGGGTGCTATGGGGTCCCTATGGGTGCTATGGGGTCTGTGGGGCACCTATGGGTGCTATGGGGAACCTATAGGGGCTATGGGGTCCTATGGGTGCTATGGGGTTCCTATGGGTGCTATGGGTCCCTTATAGGTGCTATGGGGTCCCTATGGGTGCTATGGGGTTCCTATGGGTGCTATGGGGTCCCTATGGGTGCTATGGGGCTCTATGGGTGCTATGGGGTCCCTATGGGTGCTATGGGTCCCTATGGGTGCTATGGGGCCCTATGGGTGCTATGGGGTTCCTATGGGTGCTATGGGTCCCTTATAGGTGCTATGGGGTCCCTATGGGTGCTATGGGGCCCTATGGGTGCTATGGGGTCCCTATGGGTGCTATGGGTCTCTATGGGTGCTATGGGGCCCTATGGGTGCTATGGGGTCCCTATGGGTGCTATGGGGTCTGTGGGGCACCTATGGGTGCTATGGGGAACCTATAAGGGCTATGGGGAACCTATGGGTGCTATGGGGCTCTATGGGTGCTATGGGGCCCTATGGGTGCTATGGGGTCCCTATGGGTGCTATGGGGTTCCTATGGGTGCTATGGAGCTCTATGGGTGCAATGGGGTCCCTATGGGTGCTATGGGTCCCTTTGGGGTCTGTGGGTGCTATGGGGCACCTATGGGTGCTATGGGGTCCCTATGGGTGCTATGGGTTCCTTATAGGTGCTATGGGGTTCCTATGGGTGCTATGGGCCCTATGAGGCACCCATGGGTGCTATGGGGAGGCTATGGGGTCTGTGGGTGCTATGGGGCACCCATGGGTGCTATGGGGTGGCTATGGGTGCTATGGGGTCCCTTTGGGGTCTGTGGGTGCTATGGGGCACCTATGGGTGCTATGGGGTGGCTATGGGTGCTATGGGGTCCCTTTGTGGTCTGTGAGTGCTATGGGGCACCTATGGGTGCTATGGGGTGGCTATGGGTCTTATGGGGTCCCTTTGTGGTCTGTGGGTGCTATGGGGCACCTGTGGGTGCTATGGGGTGGCTATGGGTGCTATGGGGTCCCTTTGGGGTCTGTGGGTGCTATGGGGCACATATGGGTTCTATGGGGCACCTATGGGTGCTATGGGGTGGCTGTGGGGTCTCTATGAGACCTGTCCCTTGTCCCCCTGTGTCACCCACGTCATCCCGTGACGCTGCGTCACGTGGCCCCACATGTCACCACCTCACCTCGTGTCACCCCACGTCACCCCATATCACCCTATATCTCCCCATATCATATCATATCATCCCCCATATCACCCCATATCACCCTATATCTCCCCATATCATATCATATCATATCATATCATATCATATCATATCATATCATATCATCCCCCATATCACCCCATATCACCCCATATATCATCCCCCATATCACCCTATATCTCCCCATATCAATCACCCCATATCACCCTATATCCCCCCATATCTCCCTATATCTCCCTATATCTCCCCATATCACTCCATATCCCCCCATGTCACCCCATATCACCCTATATCACCCCATATCCCCCCATATCTCCCTATATCCCCCCATATCACCCGATATCCCCCTATATCACCCTATATCCCCCCATATCACCCCATATCCCCCTATATCACGCTATATCATCCCATATCACCCCATATCGCCCTATATCCCCCCATATCACCCCATATCCCCCCATATCACCCCATATCACCCTATATCCCCCCATATCACCCCATATCACCCCATATCACCCTATATCCCCCCATATCACCCCATATCCCCCCATGTCACCCCATATCACCCTATATCTCCCCATATCACCCCATATCACCCCATATCACCCTATATCCCCCCATATCACCCCATATCACCCCATATCACCCTATATCCCCCCATATCACACCATATCCCCCCATGTCACCCCATATCACCCTATATCTCCCCATATCACCCCATATCACCCCATATCCCCCTATATCACCCCATATCCCCCTATGTCACCCTATATCACCCCATATCACCCCATATCACCCTATATCCCCCCATATCACCCCATATCCCCCCATGTCACCCCATATCGCCCTATATCACCCCATATCACCCCATATCCCCCTATATCCCACGTCCCACCATATCACCCCATGTCACCCTATATCCCCCCATATCACCCTATATCACCCCATATCACCCCATATCACCCCATATCACCCTATATCCCCCCATATCACCCCATATCCCCCCATGTCACCCCATATCCCCCTATATCCCCCCATATCACACCATATCCCCCCATGTCACCCCATATCACCCTATATCTCCCCATATCACCCCATATCACCCCATATCCCCCTATATCACCCCATATCCCCCTATGTCACCCTATATCACCCCATATCACCCCATATCACCCTATATCCCCCCATATCACCCCATATCCCCCCATGTCACCCCATATCGCCCTATATCACCCCATATCACCCCATATCCCCCTATATCCCACGTCCCACCATATCACCCCATGTCACCCTATATCCCCCATATCACCCCATATCACCCCTTATCACCCCATATCACCCCATATCACCCCATATCTCCCTATATCACCCCATATCCCCCCATGTCACCCCATATCCCCCTATATCTCCCCATATCACACCGTATCACCCCATATCCCCCCATGTCACCCCATATCACCCGACATCACCCCATATCACCCCATATCTCCCCATATCACCCCATATCTCCTATATCCCCCCATATCACCCCATATCCCCCCCATATCTCCCCATATCACTCCAATCACCCTATATCTCCCCATATCACCCCATATCCCCCTATATCACCCTATATCACCCCATATCACCCCATATCTCCCTATATCTCCCCATATCCCCCCATATCACCCCATATCCCCCATGTCACCCCATATCCCCCCATATCCCCCCTATCACACCCATATCACCCCATATCCCCCTATGTCCCCCCATGTAACCCATATCTCCCTATATCACCCCAAATCACCCCATATCTCCCTATATCCCCCCATATCACCCCATATCCCCCCCATATCACCCCATATCACCCTATATCTCCCCATAATCACCCCATATCCCCCCATGTCACCCCATATCTCCCTATATCACCCCATATCCCCCCATGTCACCCCATATCACCCTATATCCCCCCATATCACCTCATATCCCCCCATATCTCCCTATATCCCCCCATATCACCCCATATCTCCCTATATCCCCCCATATCACCCCATATCACTCCATATCCCCCTATATCACCCTATATCACCCCATATCCCCCTATATCTCCCCATATCACCCTATATCACCCCATGTCACCCCATATCTCCCTATATCCCCCATATCACCCCATATCCCCCTATATCACCCTATATCACCGCATATCACCCCATATCTCCCTATATCCCCCATATCACCCCATATCCCCCGTATATCACCCCATATCCCCCCATGTCACCCCATATCTCCCTATATCACCCCATATCACCCCATATCTCCCTATATCCCCCCATATCACCCCATATCCCCCCCATATCACCCCATGTCACCCCATATCCCCCTATATCCCCCCATATCACCCTATATCCCCCCATATCACCCCATATCCCCCTATATCATGCTATATCACCCTATATCACCCCATATCTCCCTATATCCCCCCATATCACCCCATATCCCCCTATATCACGCTATATCACCCTATATCACCCCATATCTCCCTATATCCCCCCATATCACCCCATATCACCCCATATCACCCTATATCACCCCATATCCCCCACATATCACGCCATGTCACCCCATATCACCCCATATCCCCCCCATATCACCCCATATCACCCCATATCACCCCATATCATATCATCCCCCATATCACCCTATATATCCCCATATCACCCCATATCCCGCTATATCACCCCATATCACCCCATATCCCGCTATATCACCCTATATCCCCCCATATCTCCCTATATCCCCCCATATCACCCCATATCCACCTATATCACCCTATATCTCTCCATATCACCCCATATCACCCCATATCCCCCCATGTCACCCCATATCACCCTATATCACCCCATATCACCCCATATCTCCCTATATCCCCCCATATCACCCCATATCCCCCTATATCACGCTATATCATCCCATATCACCCCATATCTCCCTATATCCCCCCATATCACCCCATATCCCCCCCATATCACCCCATATCTCCCCATATCACCCTATATCACCCCATATCACCCCATATCTCCCTATATCCCCCCATATCACCCCATATCCCCCTATATCATGCTATATCATCCCATATCACCCCATATCTCCCTATATCCCCCCATATCACCCCATATCCCCCCCATATCACCCTATATCTCCCCATATCACCCCATATTCCCCCATGTCCCCCCTATATCCCCCACATCCCCCCCATCACACGTGTCCCCCCCCAGCCTCATGTCACCCTCCACACCACGTGCCCCCCTCGTGTCCCCCCCCCCCTCATTGTCACGTGTGACCCCCCCCCGTGTCCCGTGTGGGGCTGGGGGTGGGTGAGGGGGTGGGTGGGGGGGCAGGGGATTATGGGTGCAATTAAAGCCATTTCAATTAAAGCCATTTGGGTAATTGCACGGAGCTGCCAGCACGGATTGGGGACACAGGGGGGGGGGTCGGGGGCACCCATTGACCCCCCCCAGCCCTGCACCCCCCCATAGCACCCATAGGGACCCCATAGCACCCATAGGGTCCCATAGCACCCATAGGGTCCCATAACACCCATAGGGCCCCATAGAAACCATATGGACCCATAGGGCCCCATAGCACCCATAGGGACACCATAGCACCCATAGTGACCCCATAGCACCCATAGGGCCCCACAGCACCCATAAGGCCCCATAGAAACCATATGGACCCATAGGGCTCCATAGCACCCATAGGAACTCCATAAAATCCATAGGGCCCCATAGCACCCATAGAGACCCAATAGCACCCATAGGAACCCCATAGCACCCATAGGGACTCCATAGCACCCATAGAGACCCCATAGCGCCCATAGGGCCCCACAGCACCCATAGGGCCCCATAGAAACCATATGGACCCATAGGGCCCCATAGCACCCATAGGGCCCCATAGCACCCATAGGAACCCCATAGCACCCATACGGATCCCATAGCACCCATAGGGCCCCATAGCACCTATAGGAACCCCATAGCACCCATAGGAACCCCATAAAATCCATAGAGCCCCATAGCACCCATAGGAACCCCATAGCACCCATAGGAACCCCATAAAATCCATAGGGCCCCATAGCACCCATAGGGCCTCATAGCACCCATAGGGACCCACAGCACCCATAAGGCCCCATAGAAACCATATGGACCCATAGGGCCCCATAGCACCCATAGGGACACCATAGCACCCATAGGACCCCATAGCACCCATAGGGCCCCACAGCACCCATAGGGCCCCACAGAAACCATATGGACTCATAGGGCCCCAGAGCACCCATAGGGCCCCATAGCACCCATAGGAACCCCATAGCACCCATAGGGTCCCACAGCACCCATAGGGACCCCATAGCACCCATAGGGCCCCACAGCACCCATAGGGCCCCATAGAAACCATATGGACCCATAGGGCCCCATAACACCCATAGGGACCCCATAGCACCCATAGGGCCCCACAGCACCCATAGGGCCCCATAGAAACCATATGGACCCATAGGGCCCCATAGCACACATAGGAACCCCATAAAATCCATAGGGCCCCATAGCACCCATAGCATCTTATAGTACCCATACAAACCCCATATGCATCTATAGGGCCCCATAGCACCCATAGGGACCCCATAGCACCCATAGGGACTCCATGGCACTCATAGGGGCCCCATAGCACCCATAGGGCCCATAGCACTCATAGGGACTCCATAGCACCCATAGGACCCCATAGCACCCATAGGGCCCCATAGCACCCATAGGGACCCCATAGCACCCATAGGACCTCAGAGGGCGCCAGAGCACCCATATGGTCCCATAGGGACCCCATAGCACCCATAGGACCTCATAGAGCCCCATAGCACCCATAGGACCTCATAGGGCCCTATAGCACCCATAGGACCTCATAGGGCCCTATAGCACCCATAGGACCTCATAGGGCCCTATAGCACCCATAGGACCCCATAGCACCCATAGGGCTCCATAGCACCCATAGGACTCCATAGCACCCATAGGACCTCACAGGACCCCATAGCACCCATATGGTCGCGGGGGCACCCATATGGTGTGTCCCCCCCCCCCCTCCCCGGCTCTGATCCGGATTACGGCCCTATAAGGGGCGCTGTGGGGTGGGGGGCAGCACCCACATGATGGCAGCACCGGGGGGGTCCGGAGGGAACGTACCTACGGGGTAGGGAGCACCCATGGGTGGGGGGCAACTATAGGGGTAGGGGGGCACTTATGGGTGGGGGCACTTATAGGGGTGGGGGACACCTATAGGGGTGGGGGGGCACCTATGGGTGGGGGGCACCTATGGGTGGGGGGCAACTATAGGGCTGGAGGGCACCCATGGGTGGGGGGCACCTATAGGGATGGGTGGGGGGCACCTATGGGTGGGGGGCACCTATAGGGGTGGGGGGCAACTATAGGGGTGGGGGCACCTATAGGGATGGGGGGCAACTATAGGGATGGGGGGTAACTATAGGGCTGGGGGGCAACTATAGGGGTGGGGGGAACCTATAGGGCTGGGGGGCAACTATAGGGGTGGGGTGCACCTATGGGTGGGGGGCACCGATAGGGGTGGGGGGAACCTGTGGGTGAGGGCACCTATAGGGATGGGTGGCAACTATAAGGGTGGGGGGCACCTATGGGTGGGGGGGGGCAGCCATTTGGGTAGGGGTCACCTAAGAGTGGGGGGCACCCATAGGGACCCCATAGCACTCATAGGGACTCCATAGAACCCATAGTGACCCCATAGCACCCATAGGAACCCATAGCACCCATAGGACCCCATAGCACCCGTAGGGACCCATAGAGCCGCATAGCACCCATAGGACCCCATAGCACCCTTAGGGCCCCATAGCACCCATAGGGTCCCATAGGGCCCCATAGCACCCATAGGGACTCCATAGCACCCATAGGAACCCCATAGCACCCATAGGGACCCCATAGCATCCATAGGGACTCCATAGCACCCATAGGGACCCATAGCACCCATAGGCCCCCATAGCACCCATAGGCCTCCATAGCACCCATACGGACCCCATAGCCCTCGTAGGGACCCATAGAGCCGCATAGCACCCATAGGACCCCATAGCACCCATAGGGCCCCATAGCACCCATAGGGACCCCATAGCACTCATAGGGACTCCATAGAACCCATAGTGACCCCATAGCACCCATAGGAACCCATAGCACCCATAGGACCCCATAGCACCCGTAGGGACCCATAGAGCCGCATAGCACCCATAGGACCCCATAGCACCCTTAGGGCCCCATAGCACCCATAGGGTCCCATAGGGCCCCATAGCACCCATAGGGACTCCATAGCACCCATAGGAACCCCATAGCACCCATAGGGACCCCATAGCATCCATAGGGACTCCATAGCACCCATAGGGACCCATAGCACCCATAGGCCCCCATAGCACCCATAGGCCTCCATTGCACCCATACGGACCCCATAGCACTCGTAGGGACCCATAGAGCCGCATAGCACCCATAGGACCCCATAGCACCCATAGGGCCCCATAGCACCCATAGGGACCCCATAGGGCCCCATAGCACCCATTTGGGTATGGGATACCTATATGGGGGGGGGGGGGATGTGGGGATGGGGGTCCCCCTGATCTCCGTGTCCCCTCATTAGGGTGGAGCCTCGGAGCGGGGGGGGTCTCCCGATGGGGGGGGGGTCTCATAGCACCCATAGGGACCCCATAGCACCCATAGGGCCCCATAGCACCCATAGGGCCCCATAGCACCCATAGGGACCCCATAGCACCCATAGGGACCCCATAGCACCCATAGGGCCCCATAGCACCCATAGGGACTCATAGGGCCCCATAGCACCCATAGGAACCCCATAGCACCCATAGGGCCCCATAGGGCCCCATAGCACCCATAGGGACCCCATAGCACCCATGGGGCCCCATAGCACCCATAGGGACCCCATAGCACCCATAGGGCCCTATTGCACCCATAGGGACTCATAGGGTCCCATAGCACCCATAGGGCCCCATAGCACCCATAGGAACCCCATAGCACCCATAGGGCCCCATAGGGCCCCATAGCACCCATAGGGCCCCATAGGGCCCCATAGCACCCATAGCACCCATAGGGACCCCATAGCATCCATAGGGACTCCATAGCACCCATAGGACTCTATAGCACCCATAGGAACCCCATAGCACCCATAGGGACCCCATAGCACCCATAGGGACCCATAGGGCCTCATAGCACCCATAGGGTCCCATAGGGCCCCATAGCACCCATAGGGCCCCCATAGCACCCATAGGGCCCCCATAGCACCCATAGGGACCCATAGGGCCCCATAGCACCCATAGGGATCCCATAGAGCCCCATAGCTCCCATAGGGACCCCATAGGGCCCCATAGCACCCATAGGGACCCCATAGGGCCCCATAGCACCCACAGGGTCCCATAGGGCCTCATAGCACCCATGGGGACCCATAGGGCCCCATAGCACCCATAGGGACCCATAGGGCCCCCATAGCACCCATTTGGGTATGGGGTGCCTATATGGGGGGGGACTAAGGCGGGGGGGGGGTCCCCCTGAGCTCCGTGTCCCCTCATTAGGGTGGAGCCTCGGAGCGGGGGGGGTCTCCCGATGGGGGGGGGTCTCCCGAAGGGCAGGAAGGATTCTTCTCCCTGCTCAGCTCAGTGCAGGGGGCGCGAATGGACGAGCAGCGCTGCAGCCTGGGGGGGGGCGGTGAGTAATGGGGGGGGGGGGGGAAATGGGGGGCTATGGGGGGATATAGGGGGATATAGGGGGTAAATGGGGGTGTTAGGGGGCATATGGGGGGATATAGGGGGTATATAGGGGGTAAATGGGGGTGTTAGGGGGGCTATGGGGGGATATAGGGGGTATATAGGGGGTAAATGGGGGTGTTAGGGGGGATATGGGGGGGTAAATGGGGGCATAAAGGGGACATTGGGAGGATATGGGGGGGTTATGGGGGCATTGGGGGGGGCGATAAGTAATGGGGGGGGCACTTGGGAGGTATTGGGGGGGTAAATGGGGGTGTTGGGGGGGATATGGGGGGGGTAAATGGGGGCTATGGGGGGATATAGGGGGTAAATGGGGGCTATGGGGGATATAGGGGGTAAATGGGGGGTGTTAGGGGGGATATGGGGGGGTAACTGGGGGCTATGGGGGATATAGGGGGTAAATGGGGGGTGTTAGGGGGGATATGGGGGGGTAAATGGGGGCATTGGTGGGGATATAGGGGGTAAATGGGGGCATTGGGGGAGATATAGGGGGTAAATGGGGGCATTGGGGGGCTATGGGGGGCTATAGGGGGGTAAATGGGGGTGTTAGGGGGGATATGGGGGGTAAATGGGGGCATTGGGGGGGATATAGGGGGTAAATGGGGGTGTAAGGGGGGATATGGGGGGTAAATGGGGGCATTGGGGGCTATGGGGGGATATAGGGGGTATATAGGGGGTAAATGGGGGTGTTAGGGGGGCTATGGGGGATATAGGGGGTATATAGGGGGTAAATGGGGGTGTTAGGGGGGCTATGGGGGGATATAGGGGGTATATAGGGGGTAAATGGGGGTGTTAGGGGGGCTATGGGGGGATATAGGGGGTATATAGGGGGTAAATGGGGTGTTAGGGGGGCTATGGGGGGATATAGGGGGTATATAGGGGGTAAATGGGGGTGTTAGGGGGGCTATGGGGGGATATAGGGGGTATATAGGGGGTAAATGGGGGTGTTAGGGGGGCTATGGGGGGATATAGGGGGTATATAGGGGGTAAATGGGGGTGTTAGGGGGTAATGGGGGGTAAATGGGGGCATAAAGGGGACATTGGGAGGATATGGGGGGTTATGGGGGCATTGGGGGGGGCGATAAGTAATGGGGGGGGCACTTGGGAGGTATTGGGGGGGTAAATGGGGGTGTTGGGGGGGATATGGGGGGATATTGGGGGATATAGGGGGTAAATGGGGGTGTTAGGGGGTAAATGGGGGGTAAATGGGGGCATAAAGGGGACATTGGGAGGATATGGGGGGTTATGGGGGCATTGGGGGGGCCGATAAGTAATGGGGGGGGCACTTGGGAGGTATTGGGGGGGTAAATGGGGGTGTTGGGGGGGATATGGGGGGATATTGGGGGATATAGGGGGTAAATGGGGGTGTTAGGGGGGATATGGGGGGGTAAAATGGGGGCTATGGGGGAGATATAGGGGGTAAATGGGGGTGTTAGGGGGGATATGGGGGGGCAAATGGGGGCATTGGGGGGGATATGGGGGGGTAAATGGGGGCATTGGGGGGCTATGGGGGGGCTATAGGGGGGTAAATGGGGGTGTTAGGGGGGATATGGGGGGTAAATGGGGGCATTGGTGGGGATATAGGGGGGTAAATGGGGGTGTTAGGGGGGATATGGGGGGCTATAGGGGGTAAATGGGGGGTGTTAGGGGGGATATGGGGGGGTAAATGGGGGCATTGGGGGGGATATAGGGGGTAAATGGGGGCATTGGGGAGATATAGGGGGTAAATGGGGGCATTGGGGGGCTATGGGGGGCTATAGGGGGTAAATGGGGGTGTTAGGGGGGATATGGGGGGGTAAATGGGGGCATTGGGGGAGATATAGGGGTAAATGGGGCATTAGGGGGGATATGGGGGGTAAATGGGGGCTATGAGGGGATATAGGGGGTAAATGGGGGGTGTTAGGGGGGATTAGGGGGGGTAAATGGGGGCTATGGGGGGATATAGGGGGTAAATGGGGGCATTGGGGGGGATATTGGGGGGGTAAATGGGGGCATTGGGGGGGATATGGGGGGGTAAATGGGGGCTATGGGGGGATATAGGGGGTAAATGGGGGTGGTTAGGGGGGATATGGGGGGGTAAATGGGGGCTATGGGGGGATATAGGGGGTAAATGGGGGGTTTTAGGGGGGATTAGGGGGGGTAAATGGGGGCTATGGGGGATATAGGGGGTAAATGGGGGCATTGGGGGGGATATAGGGGGGTAAATGGGGGCATTGGGGGAGATATAGGGGGGTAAATGGGGGTGTTAGGGGGATATGGGGGGTAAATGGGGGCATTTGGGGGGCTATGGGGGGATATAGGGGGGTAAATGGGGGTGTTAGGGGGGATATGGGGGGGTAAATGGGGGCATTGGGGGAGATATAGGGGGTAAATGGGGGCATTGGGGGGGATATGGGGGGGTAAATGGGGGCTATGGGGGGATATAGGGGGTAAATGGGGGGTGTTAGGGGGGATATGGGGGGGTAAATGGGGGCTATGGGGGGATATAGGGGGTAAATGGGGGTGTTAGGGGGGATATGGGGGGGTAAATGGGGGCATTGGTGGGGATATAGGGGGTAAATGGGGGCATTAGGGGGGATATGGGGGGGTAAATGGGGGCTATGGGGGGATATAGGGGGGTAAATGGGGGCATTGGGGGAGATATAGGGGGGTAAATGGGGGCATTAGGGGGCTATGGGGGGATATAGGGGGTAAATGGGGGTGTTAGGGGGGATATGGGGGGGTAAATGGGGGCTATGGGGGATATGGGGGGTAAATGGGGGCTATGGGGGGATATAGGGGGTAAATGGGGGTGTTAGGGGGGATATAGGGGGTAAATGGGGGCATTGGGGGGCTATGGGGGGCTATAGGGGGGTAAATGGGGGTGTTAGGGGGGATATGGGGGGTAAATGTGGGCATTAGGGGGCTATGGGGGGTAAATGGGGGCATTGGGGGGGTATGGGGGGATATAGGGGGTAAATGGGGGGTGTTAGGGGGGATGTGGGGGGGTAAATGGGGGCATTGGGGGGCTATGGGGGGGTAAATGGGGGCATTGGGGGGCTATGGGGGGGTAAATGGGGGCCTTAGCAGGTATTGGGGGGCTATGGGGGGCTATGGGGGCATTAGGGGGGGCATGGGGGGTAAATGGGGACATTGGGGGGGCTATGGGGGGGAAATGGGTGCATAAAGGGGACATTGGGGGCTATGGGGGGCAATGGGGGGTAAAAGGGGGTGTTGGGGGGGATATGGGGGGCAATGGGGGCATTAGGGGGGATATGGGGGCTATGGGGGCATTGGGGGGGCTATGGGGGGGAAATGGGGTCATAGGGGGCGTTGGAGGGCTATGGGGGGGCTATGGGGGCATTAGAGGGAATATGGGGGGTAAATGGGGTTGAATGGGGGGCATTGGGGGGTGTAGGGGGAGAAATGGGGGTATTGGGGGGGTTATGGGGGGGAATTGGGGGCATTGGGGGGGATATGGGTGGATATGGGGGGTAAATGGGGGTGTTAGGGGGGCTATGGGGGGATATGGGAGGCTATGGGGGCATTAGTGGGAATATGGGGGGGTAAATGGGGGCATTGGGGGGCTATGGGGGGGTAAATGGGGTTGAATGGGGGTGTTGGGGGGGATATGGGGGGGCAATGGGGGCATTAGGGGGGATATGGGGGGTAAATGGGGGCATTGGGGAGCTATGGGGGTGTAAATGGGG
>NW_028189090.1:0-51951 GCF_054131305.1 Coturnix japonica | reverse complement strand
CAAGCTGGCGGCGGTGGGTGGGGGGACGTGGGGGGTAATGGGGGGCAATGAGGGGTAATGGGGGGTAATGGGAGGCAGTGGGGGGCAGTGGGGGTTAATGGGGGTTAATGGGGGGCAGTGGGGGGCAGTGGGGGGCTATGGGAATCAGTGGGGGGTAATTGGGGGCAGTGGGGGGCAATAGGAGGCAATTAGGGGTAATGGGGGGCACTGGGGGGAAGTGGGAGGCAATGGGGTGCAATGGGGGGTATTGAGAGCAATGGGGGGCGGTGGGGGGTAATGGGGGGCAGTGAGAGGCAAAGGGGGACAATAGGAGGCAATGGGGGGCACTGGGTGGAAGTGGGGGGCAATGAGGGGTGTTAGGGGGCAATAGGAGGCAATAGGGGGCAGTGGGGGGGTGTTGGAGGCAATGGGGGGCAATGGGGGGCAATGGGGATGATGGGGATGGTGGGGACCCATGGGCTGGGATGGGGCACTGGGGAGCTGGGCTGAGGTGATGGGAGCCCAGGGATGAAGGGGACCCCCCATATCCAGTATATCCTATATCCCACCCCATATCCCGCCCTATATCCCGCCCCATATCCAATATATCCTATATCCCGCCCCATATCCTGCCCCATATCCTCCCCTATCCGCAGGAGAACCACTGTCTGCGCATTAAGATCCTGGGTGACTGCTATTACTGCGTGTCGGGGCTGCCCGAGGCGCGTGGGGACCACGCTCACTGCTGCGTGGAGATGGGGGTGGACATGATCGAGGCCATCTCGTGAGTGGGGGGGGGCAGCCCGTGTGGGGGGAGCACAGACCCCATGTAACCCTGGACCCCCATGTAACCCTGGACCCCTGTCTAACTCCAGACCCCCCCGGGATCCCCATCTAACCCTGAAGCCCCCGGAACCCCATCCAACCCCAGACCCCATCTAAGCCCAGACCCCATCTAACCTCAGACCCCCCCCAGACCCACATCTAATCATGGACCCCTCGCAGACCCCCATCTAACCCCAGAGCTCCATCTAACCCCGGACCCCCTGGGACCCCCACTAACCCCAGACTCCCCCCAGACCTCAATCTAACCCCATCCCCCCCAGCTCCCCATGTAACCCCAGACCCCCATCTATAACCCCAGACCACTCGGACCCTCTTCTAACCCTGGACCCCCCCAGACCCCCAATCCTGGACACCCCCAGATCCCTATCTAACCCCAGACTCCCATCTAACTCCACATACCCCCATCTAACCCCATCTAACCCCAATGTTACCCCAGCCCCCCATCTAACCCCATGTAACCCCATATAACCCCAATGTTACCCCTGCCCCCCATATAATCCCATATAACCCCAATGTTACCCCTGCCCCCCATCTAACCCCATCTAACCCCATCTAACCCCATCTAACCCCAATGTTACCCCATGTAACCCCAATGTTACCCCATCCAACCCCATCTAACCCCATATAACTCCATATAACCCCAGTGTTACCCCAGCCCCCCGTCTAACTCCGTCTAACCCCATCTAACCCCATCTAACCCCAATGTTACCCCATATAACCCCAATGTTACCCCTGCCCCCCATATAATCCCATATAACCCCAATGTTACCCCTGCCCCCCATCTAACCCCATCTAACCCCATCTAACCCCAATGTTACCCCATGTAACCCCAATGTTACCCCATCCAACCCCATCCAACCCCATCTAACCCCATATAACCCCAGTGTTACCCCAGCCCCCCGTCTAACCCCAATGTAACCCCAATGTAACCCCATGTAACCCCATGTAACCCCATGTAACCCCATGTAACCCCATGTAACCCCATGTAACCCCATGTAACCCCATATAACCCCAATGTTACCCCAGCCCCCCACGTAACCCCACGTAACCCCACGTAACCCCACGTAACCCCATGTAACCCCATCTAACCCCGTCTAAACCCCACGTAACCCCATCTAACCCCGTCTAAACCCCATGTAACCCCATCTAACCCCACGTAACCCCACGTAACCCCATCTAACCCCAATGTTACCCCACGTAACCCCACGTAACCCCACATAACCCCACATAACCCCACATATCCCCATCTAACCCCAATGTTACCCCATCTAACCCCATCTAACCCCACATATTCCCATATAACCCCAATGTTACCCCATGTAACCCCACATAACCCCATGTAACCCCATGTAACCCCATCTAACCCCAATGTTACCACATATAACCCCACGTAACCCCATCTAACCCCACATAACCCCATGTAACCCCATGTAACCCCATCTAACCCCAATGTTACCACATATAACCCCACGTAACCCCATGTAACCCCACATAACCCCATGTAACCCCACATAACCCCATGTAACCCCATGTAACCCCATCTAACCCCAATGTTACCACATATAACCCCACGTAACCCCATCTAACCCCACATAACCCCATGTAACCCCATGTAACCCCATCTAACCCCAATGTTACCCCACATAACCCCACATAACCCCACATAACCCCATCTAACCCCATGTAACCCCATCTAACTCCATATAACCCCACATAACCCCATCTAACCCCAATGTTACCCCATCTAACCCCACATAACCCCACATAACCCCATCTAACCCCACATAACCTCACATAACCCCATCTAACCCCAATGTTACCCCACATAACCCCACATAACCCCACATAACCCCACATAACCCCATCTAACCCCATCTAACCTCAATGTTACCCCATCTAACCCCACATAACCCCATCTAACCCCATCTAACCCCACATAACCCCACATAACCCCATCTAACCCCACATATCCCCATCTAACCCCAATGTTACCCCATCTAACCCCATCTAACCTCATATAACCCCACCTAACCCCACGTAACCCCATCTAACCCCAATGTTACCCCACATAACCCCATATACCCCACATAACCCCACATAACCCCACATAACCCCACCTAACCCCACATAACCCCATATACCCCATCTAACCCCATATACCCCGTTCCCAGGCTGGTCCGGGAGGTGACGGGTGTGAACGTGAACATGCGCGTTGGGATCCACAGCGGCCGCGTGCACTGCGGGGTGTTGGGGCTGCGCAAGTGGCAGTTCGACGTGTGGTCCAACGACGTGACACTGGCCAACCACATGGAGGCGGGGGGCAAAGCCGGGTGAGACCCCCACCCCATAGGGCCGCCATGTGTGGGGCTGGGTCATATATGGGGCCATAGGGGCTCATGGATCCCATATGTGGTGTATATCCCCTATATGTGTCTATAGGCGGATCCATATCACGTGGGCCACGCTGCAGTACCTGAATGGGGACTACGAGGTGGA
This sequence comes from Coturnix japonica, assembly GCF_054131305.1. Taxonomy (NCBI): domain Eukaryota; kingdom Metazoa; phylum Chordata; class Aves; order Galliformes; family Phasianidae; genus Coturnix; species Coturnix japonica. The sequence continues at coordinate 48,630 of NW_028189090.1, read as the reverse complement.
GCCGGGACACGGGGGGGAACGTAACGCGTATCTGAAGGAGCACAACATCCAGACCTTCCTCATCGTGGGCTGCAGCCAGAAGAGGGTCAGCGGGGGGGAGAGGGGGCTGTGGGGCGCTATGGGGCTGTGGGGTGCTATGGGGCAGGGGGGGGCTGTGGGGCAGGGGGGGCTGTGGGGTGCTATGGGGCTGTGGGGTGCTATGGGGCTGTGGGGCGCTATGGGGCTGTGGGGCGCTATGGGGCTGTGGGGCGCTATGGGGCAGGGGGGGGCTGTGGGGCAGGGGGGGCTGTGGGGCAAGGGGGGGGCTGTGGGGTGCTATGGGGCTGTGGGGTGCTATGGGGCAGGGGGCACTGTGGGGCAAGGGGGGGCTGTGGGGCAGGGGGGTGCTGTGGGGCAGGGGGGCGCTATGGGGCTGGGGGGCACTATGGGGCAGGGGGGGGCTGTGGGGCTGTGGGGCGCTATGGGGCAGGGGAGGGCTGTGGGGCAGGGGGGGCTGTGGGGCTGTGGGGCGCTATGGGGCAGGGGGGGGCTATGGGGCAGGGGGGGGCAATGGGGCTGTGGGGCGCTATGGGGCAGGGGGGGGCTATGGGGCAGGGGGGCACTATGGGGCAGGGGGGCGCTATGGGGCTGTGGGGTGCTATGGGGCGCTATGGGGCGGGGGGGGCTGTGGGGCACTGTGGGGCAGGGGGGGGCTGTGGGGCAAGGGGGGCTGTGGTGTCATTGGGGGTCGCTGTGGGTCGAGGGGGGCTGGGGGTGTTGCTGTGGGTCACTATGGGTCGGGGGGGGGATGTGGGGTCACTGTGGGTCGCTGTGGGTCAGGGGGGCTGGGGGTGTTGCTGTGGGTCACTATGGGTCGGGGGGGGATGTGGGGTCACTGTGGGTTGGGGGGCATGGGGGGGGTCGCTATGGGTCGGGGGGGCTGTGGTGTCATTGGGGGTCGCTGTGGGTCAGGGGGGCTGGGGGTGTTGCTGTGGGTCGGGGGAGGATGTGGGGTCGCTGTGGGTCGGGGGGCATGGGGGGGTCGCTATGGGGCGGGGGGGGCTGTGGTGTTGCTGTGGGTCGGGGGGGATGAGGGGGTCACTGTGGGTCACTGTGGGTCGGGGGGGGGCTGGAGGGGTCGCTGTGGGTCACTATGGGTTGCTGTGGGTCGGGGGGGCTGTGGTGTCCATGCCCCAATTACTCCCTATACGGCCCCGTGTCTATACGGCTCCATGTCTATATGGCTTCCTGTCTGTATGGCTTCCTGTCTATACGGCCCTGTGTCTGTATGGCTCCATGTCTATATGACTCTGTGTCTATACGGCCCCATGTCTATACGGCTCCATGTCCATACGGCCCCATGTCTATATGACTCTGTGTCTATACGGCCCCATGTCTATCTGGCCCCATGTCTCTGCCCCACACGTTTCCCTGCCCCACAGAAGGAGGAGCAGGCCCTGCTGGCCAAGCTGCAGCGCAGCCACGCGGGTTCAGCCGAGGCCTTGGTCCCTCGTTGGGTCCCTGAGCGCAACTTCAGCCGCACCAAAGACTCCAAGGCCTTCAGGCAGATGGTGGGTGACCCCCAACTGTGATACCAGCCCCATAGCGGGGATACCAGCCCCATAGCAGTGCTATACCAGCCCCATAGCGGGGATATCAGCCCCATAGCAGGGATACCAGCCCCATAGCAGTGCTATACCAGCCCCATAGCGGGGATATCAGCCCCATAGCAGTGCTATATCAGCCCCATAGCGGGGATACCAGCCCCATAGCAGTGCTATACCAGCCCCATAGCAGTGCTATACCAGCCCCATAGCGGGGATACCAGCCCCATAGCGGGGATACCAGCCCCATAGCAGTGCTATATCAGCCCCATAGCAGTGTTATACCAGCCCCATAGCAGTGCTGTATCAGCCCCATAGCAGTGCTGTATCAGCCCCATAGCAGTGCTATACCAGCCCCATAGCAGTGCTATACCAGCCCCATAGTGGGGATATCAGCCCCATAGTGGGGATATCAGCCCCATAGCTGTGCTGTATCAGCCCCATAGCGGTGCTGTATCATCCCCATAGCGGTGCTATCAGCCCCATAGCGGTGCTGTATCATCCCCATAGCGGTGCTGTATCATCCCCATAGCGGTGCTATCTCAGCCCCATAGCGGTGCTATCAGCCCCATAGCAGTGCTGTATCATCCCCATAGCGGTGATACCAGCCCCATAGCGGTGCTATCAGCCCCACAGCTCCTTCCTGTGGGTTCCCATCACATCCTGCACCCAACCACAGCCCTGTGGGTTCCCCCCCCATTGGGCTCTGTCTCCTTTTTGGGGTCCCCATTCTCTTTGTGGTGCCCCCCCCTCCCCATTTGGGGCCCCCTGACCCCTTACCCTAACCTCTACCCTGACCCCTAACCTTAAGCCCTGACCCTTAAACCCCAACTTTGACCCTGACCCCTATCCCCAATCCCTACCCCTAACCCTGACCCCTAACCTTGGCTTCTACCCGGACCCCTAAGCCCTAACCTTGACCCCCTAACCCTCACCCCTAACCCTAACCCCTGCCCCCTAACTCACCCTACCCCTAAGCAGACCCCTGACCCCTCTTCCTCCCCTACAGGGCATCGACGACTCCACCAAGGACAAGTAAGTTCCCCCCACCCCCATATCCCCCCTCCATCCCCCCTACCCCCATTGGGGGTCCCTGTCCCATTGGGGGTCCCTGTCCCATTGGGGTCCCTGTCCCATTGGGGGTCTTCCATTTGGGGTCCCTGTCCCGTTGGGGGGTCCTTGTCCCATTGGGGGTCTCCCCATTGGGGGTCCCTGTCCCATTGGGGTTCCCTGCCCCATTGGGGGGGTCCGTGTCCCATTGGGGGTCTTCCATTTGGGGTCCCTGTCCCATTGGGGTCCGTGTCCCATTGGGGTCCGTGTCCCATTGGGGGTCTGTCTCCCATTGGGGGTCTGTCTCCCATTGGGGTCCGTGTCCCATTGGTGTCCCTGTCCCATTGTGGTCTGTCTCCCATTGTGGCCCCTGTCCCACTGGGATTCCCTGTCCCATTGTGGCCCCTGTCCCATTGGGGGTCTCCTATTGGGGGTCCATGTCCCATTGTGGCCCCTGCCCCCCCCCAGCCGTGGTGCCCAGGAGCCGCTGAACCCCGAGGACGAGGTTGACGAGTTCCTGGGTCGCGCCATCGACGCGCGAAGCATCGACCAGCTGCGCAAGGACCATGTGAGGCGCTTCCTGCTCAGCTTCCAGAGCCCCGAGCTGGAGAGGAAGGTGGGACCCCCCCCAAAGCCCACCCCATGGGGACCCCCCACAGCCCACCCTATGGGGTCCCTCTGCTCACCCTATGGGACCCCCCACAGCCCACCCCATGGGGACCCTCTGCCCACCCTGTGGGACCCCCCCCAACACAGCCCACCCTATGGGACCCCCCCCAACACAGCCCACCCTATGGGACCCCACATAGCCCACCCTATGGGACCCCCCACAGCCCACCCCATGGGGACCCTCTGCCCACCCTATGGGACCCCCCACAGCCCACCCCATGGGGACCCCCCACTGCCCACCCTATGGGACCCCCCACAGCCCACCCCATGGGGACCCCCCACAGCCCACCCCATGGGGACCCCCCACTGCCCACCCTATGGGACCCCCCACTGCCCACCCTATGGGATCCCCCCCCACAGCCCACCCTGTGGGACCCCCCACAGCCCACCCTATGGGGTCCCTCTGCCCACCCTATGGGTACCCTCATCCCACAGCCCACCCCATGGGGACCCTCTGCCCACCCTATGGGACCCCCCACAGCCCACCCCATGGGGACCCTCTGCCCACCCTATGGGACCCCCCCCCACAGCCCACCCTATGGGGTCCCTCTGCCCACCCTATGGGACCCCCCCCCACAGCCCACCCTATGGGGACCCTCTGCCCACCCTGTGGGACCCCCCCACAGCCCACCCTGTGGGACCCCCCACAGCCCACCCCATGGGGACCCTCTGCCCACCCTATGGGGACCCCCATCCCACAGCCCACCCTATGGGGTTCCTCTGCCCACCCTATGGGGTCTCCCCCCACAGCCCACCCTATGGGGTCTCTTTGCCCACCCCATCCCCTCTCAGCCCTTTGGGGACCCCTATTCCCCCCCTTTTTATCTCTGTTCCTTTCCATCCATCCTTTGGGGCCTTACTTCCCTCCCTATATCCCTCTATTCCCCCACCATCCTATAGGATCCCATAAGTCCCCACCATCCCTTAAGTTCCCCTATTTCCCCCCTCCATCCTTTAGGATCCCCTTATTCCCTTCCATCCTTTGGGATCCCATGATTCCCCTCTGTCCTTTGGGGTCCCCTTTATTTTGCCCTCTCCATCCCTCCCATTCCATCCTCCTGCTCCCCCCCGTCCCTAAATCCCCCCCCCGTATCCCCCCCTGTCCCCCCATATCCCCCCCCTGTCCCTCACGTTCCCCCATTGCCCCCAGTACTCCAAGAAGGTCGATCACCGCTTTGGGGGCTACGTGGGCTGCGCTCTGCTCGTCTTCTGCTTCATCTGCTGCGTGCAGCTCATCATCTTCCCCCTGTGAGTGCCCCACAGCCTGCCCCATAGCCTGCCCCATAGCGCCCACAGCCTGCCCCATAGCCTGCCCCATAGCCTGCCCCATAGTGCCCACAGCCCGCCCCATAGCCTGCCCCATAGTGCCCACAGCCCGCCCCATAGCCCACCCTATAGCGCTCACAGCCCCCCTGGATCCCACAGCCCGCCCCATAGCACCCACAGCCCCCTGGATCCCCATAGCCCACCCCATAGCACTCACAGTCCCCCTAGATCCCACAACCTGCCCCATAGGACTCACAGCCCCCCTAGATCCCCATAGTCTACCCCATAGCGCTCACAGCCCCCCTCAGACCCAATAGACAACCCCATAACCCTCCAACCCCCCCCCCATAAATCCCATAGCCCACCCCATAGTGCTCACAGCCCCCACAGGCCCATAGCCCACCCCAGAGGCCATGGAACCTACACCATAGACCCAATAGCCCACCCCATAGTGCTCACAGCCCCTATAAACCCCATAATCCACCCCACAGCGCTCATAGCCCATTCCATAGTACTTAAAGCCCCCATGGGCCCCATAGCCCACCCCATAGTGCTCACAGCCCCCATAGCCCACCCCTATAGACCTGATAGCCCACCCCATAGTGCTTACAGCCCCCACAGGCCCCATAGCCCACCCCAGAGGCCGTGGAACCCTCACCATAAACCCAACTGCCCACCCCATAGTGCTCACAGCCCCTATAAACCCCATAATCCACCCCACAGCGCTCATAGCCCATTCCATAGTACTTAAAGCCCCCATGGGCTCCGTAGCCCACCCTATAGTGCTCACAGGCCCCAGAAACCCCATAATACACTCCACAGTCCCCATAGCCCACCCTATAGTGCTCACAGGCCCCAGAAACCCCATAATACACCCCACAGTCCCCATAGCCCACCCTATAGTGCTCATAGCCCCCATAGCCCACCCCTATAGACCTGATAGCCCACCCCATAGCGCTCATAGATCCCATAGCCCACCCCTATAGCCCTGCTAGCTCACCCCATAGCGCTCATAGATCCCATAGCCCACCCCTATAGCCCTGATAGCCCACCCCATAGTGCTCATAGCCCCCATAGCCCTGATAGCCCACCCCATAGCGCTCATAGATCCCATAGCCCACCCCATAGTGCTCACAGCCCCCCATAGCCCTGATAGCCCACCCCATAGCACCCACAGCCTTGACAGGCCTCACATCCCACCCCACGGACCCCATAGCGCTCCCTATCTGCCCCACAGCTCCCCACTGATGATCGGTGCCTACATCGGAACCTTCCTCCTCCTCTCCTTCATCCTCTTCATCTGCGCCGTGCATTCCTGCATCACCGTGAGTTGGGGTGAAGGGAAAAGGGGGGGCCATGGGGCAGCTATGGGGCAGCTATGGGGCAGCTATGGGGCAGCTATGGGGCAGCTATGGGGCAGGGGTTGTTGGCTGTACATTAATGAAGTCCCCCCCCCATGGCAGCTGTTCCCCCCGGTGCTGCAGCGTTTATCCCGCGCCATCGTCCGCTCCCGATCCCGCAGCACCGCCACGGCCGCCATCATCATCACCATCGTCTTCATCACCTCCTTCATCAACCTGGTATGGGGGGGGTCAAGATGGCAATTAGGGGGGGGTCCCGAAATGGGGCGGGACCCCTCACCCCTCTGCCCCCCCCCCCGTATCCCCATCCATCACCCCACAGTTCTCCTGCAGTCGGGTGCCATTGCGGGACTGCGCTGCCCGCGCCCTCAACGTCAGCCCCACAGATGTGGGGCCGTGTCAGCTCCGAGCCCTCAACATCTCGTTGGGGTCCCCACCGGGGCTGTGCCGCCCCCAGGGGGGGGACTGCGACTACCCTGAGGTGAGTGGGGAGAAAGGGGGGGGGCACAGGGGGGATGAGATGCTGGGGGTGCTGCTGTGGGGTCCCTATAGGTGCTATGGGGTCCCCAATGGGGCTGGGTTCTTATAGGTGCTGCTATGGGGTCCCTATAGGTGCTATGGGGTTCCCAAAGGGGCTGGGTTCCTATAGGTGCAATGGGGTCCCCAGAGGGGCTGGGTTCCTATAGGTGCTGCTATGGGGTCCCTATAGGTGCATTGGGGTCCACAAAGGGGCTGGGTTCCTATAGGTGCTGCTATGGGGTCCACAAAGGGGCTGGGTTCCTATAGGTACAATGGGGTCCACAAAGGGGCTGGGTTCCTATGGGTGCTGCTATAGGGTCCCTATAGGTGCAATGGGGTCCCCAAAGAGGCTGGGTTCCTATAGGTGGTGCTATGGGGTCCTCAATGGGGCTGGGTTCCTATAGGTGCTGCTATGGGGTCCCTATAGGTGCAATGGGGTCCCCAAAGGGGCTGGGTCCCTATAGGTGGTGCTGTGGGGTTCCCAAAGGGGCTGGGATCCTATAGGTGCTCTTATGGGGTCCCCAAAGGGGCTGGGTTCCTATGGGTGGTGCTATGGGGTCCCTATAGGTGCTATGGGGTCCCCAAAGGGGATGGGTTCCTATAGCTGCAATGGGGTCCCGAATGGGGCTGGGTTCCTATAGGTGCTGCTGTAGGGTCCCTATAGGTGCAATGGGGTCCCCAAAGGGGCTGGGTTCCTATAGGTGCTGCTATGGGGTCCCCAATGGGGCTGGGTTCCTATAGGTGCTGCTGTAGGGTCCCTATAGGTGCAATGGGGTCCCCAAAAGGGCTGGGCTCCTATAGGTGCTTCTGTGGGGTCCCCAAAGGGGCTGGGTCCCTATAGGTGCTGCTGTAGGGTCCCTATGGGTGCAATGGGGTCCCCAAAGGGGCTGGGTTCCTATAGGTGCTGCTATAGGGTCCCTATAGGTGCAGTGGGGTCCCCAATGGGGCTGGGTTCCTATAGGTGGTGCTATGGGGTCCCCAGAGGGGCTGGGTTCCTATAGGTGCAATGGGGTCCCCAATGGGGCTGGGTTCCTATAGGTGCTGCTATGGGGTCCCTATAGGTGCAATGGGGTCCCCAAAGGGGCTGGGCTCCTATAGGTGCTTCTGTGGGGTCCCCAAAGGGGCTGGGTTCCTATAGGTGCTGCTATAGGGTCCCTATAGGTGCAATGGGGTCCACAAAGGGGCTGGGTTCCTATAGGTGCTGCTATGGGGTCCCTATAGGTGCTATGGGGTCCCCAAAGGGGCTGGGTTCCTATAGGTGGTGCTATGGGGTCCCTATAGGTGCTATGGGGTCCCTAAAGGGGCTGGGTTCCTATAGGTGGTGCTGTGGGGTTCCCAAAGGGGCTGGGATCCTATAGGTGCTCTTATGGGGTCCCCAAAGGGGCTGGGTTCCTATAGGTGCAATGGGGTCCCCAGAGGGGCTGGGTTCCTATAGGTGATGCTCTATCCCGTTGTTATCCCGTTGTTATCCCGTTGTTATCCCATTGTTATCCTATTATTTATCCCGCTGTTATCCCGTTGTTTTCCCATTATTTATCCCATTGTTTTCCCATTGTTTTCCCATTGTTTTCCCATTGCTTTCCCATTGTTTTCCCATTGTTACCCCATTGCTACCCCATTGTTTATCCCATTATTTATCCCGCTGTTATCCCGTTGTTTTCCCATTATTTACCCCATTATTTACCCCATTATTTACCCCATTATTTACCCCATTGTTACCCCATTATTATCCCATTATTACCCCACTGTTATCCCACTGTTACCCCATTGCAGTACATAACCCACTGTGTGGTGCTGACTCTTCTGGCTGCCGCCGCGTTCCTGCAGCTCAGCAGCGCCTCGAAGCTGCTGCTGGTTTTGGGGCTGGGGGCCGCGTTCGTGGCGCTGGCCGAGGGTCCACACGGGGCCTTGTTCGACAACGCAGACCTGCTGCTGCTGGCGCATGCGCTGTGAGTGCACACAGAGACCCCCGGGGGGCACTAAGGGGTCTGACAGCCCCAGCCCCTCGGGGTCCCTATAGTGTCCCCTCTGTGTCCCCTTGGGGTCAGCATGGGATCACCACCCTAATGTGACCCCCCCCCCGTCCCCTCTATGTCCCTATAGGGTCCCTCTGTGTCCCTTTGGGGTCACCACCCTAATGTGATGCCCCTGCGCCCTCTGTGTCCCTATAGGGTCCCCTCTGGGTCCCCTGAGGTTCACCGTAGGATTACCACCCTAATGTGACCCCCCCCTGTGCCCTCTGTGTCCTTATGGGGTCCCTTCTGTGTCCCCTTGGGGTCACTACCCTAAAGTGATCCCCCCTGTCCCCTCTGTGTCCCTATATGGTCCCCTTGGGGTCACCACCCCCTGTCCCCTCTATATCCCTATAGGGTCCCCTCTGTGTCCCCATGGGGTCAGCATGGCTTCATTGCCCCTATGGGGTCCCCTCTGTGTCCCCTTCGGGTCAGCATGGGATCACCACCCAAATGTGACCCCCCTGTCCCCTCTCTGTCCCTATGGGGTCCCCTCTGTGTCCCCTTGGGGTTACCACCATAAAGTGATCCCCCTCCCACACCCTCTGTGTCCCTATAGGGTCCCTCTGTGTCCCTTTGGGGTCACCACCCTAATGTGACCCCCCCTGTGCCCTCTATGTCCCTATGGGGTCCCCTCTGTGTCCCCTTGGGGTCACCACCCTAATTTGACCCCCCCTGTCCCCTCTATGTCCCTATAGGGTCCCTCTGTGTCCCCTTGGGGTCACCACCCTAATGTGACCCCCCCATCCCCTCTATGTCCCTATAGGGTCCCTCTGTGTCCCCTTGGGGTAACTACCCTAATGTGACCCCCTATGCCCTCTATGTCCCTACAGGGTCCCCTCTGTGTCCCCTTGGGGTCAGCATGGGATCACCACCCTAATGTGATCCCCCCTGTCCCCTCACTGTCCCTATGGGGTCCCCTCTGTGTCCCTTTGGGGTCACCACCCTAATGTGACCCCCCCTGTGCCCTCTGTGTCCTTATGGGGTCCCTTCTGTGTCCCTTTGGGGTCACCACCCTAATGTGACCCCCCCTGTGCCCTCTATGTCCCTATAGGGTCCCTCTGTGTCCCCTCAGGTTCACCATGGGATCACCATCCTAATCTGACCCCCCTGCACCTTCTGTGTCCCTATAGGGTCCCTCTGTGTCCCCTTGGGGTCACTACCCTAATCTGACCCCCTATGCCCTCTATGTCCCTACAGGGTCCCCTCTGTGTCCCCTTGGGGTCAGCATGGGATCACCACCCTAATGTGACCCCCCCCGTCCCCTCACTGTCCTTATGGGGTCCCCTCTGTGTCCCCCTGGGGTCACCACCCTAATGTGACCCCCTGCCCCCTCTGTGTCCCTATAGGGTCCCCCTTATGTCCCCTTGGGGTCACTGTGGGGTCTTCGCCCCTCAGTGACTCCCCCTTTGCTCTCCCTACAGACCCCCCTTCAACGCCACCCAGGGGGAATGGTGAGTGGGTTCTGGGGTATCCTTTGGGGTCAGGGGGGTCCTTTGGGGCCGGGGGGGTCTTTTGGGCTCTAGGGGTGTGGGGATCTCTTTGGGGTTGTGGGGGGGGTCTGGCCCTATTCCCCAGGCTCCACATTCACCTTTGGGGTCGGGCGCAGCCTCGAGCCCCCCAATATGGGCGCAGACCCCACAGTCCCAGCACTCAGTGGGTCTGGGGTCCCGCAGCCCCGTGGAGGGGAAGGTGGCGCTGCGCTACGTCACCCCCGTGGTGCTGGGGGTCTTCGCCCTGGCGCTGTACCTACATGCACAGCAGGTGGAGTCCACAGCGCGACTCGACTTCCTCTGGAAGCTGCAGGTATGGGGGGGGATATGGGGGGATATGGGGGTCTATGGGGGGTTTATGGGGTTGTGGGGTGGTATGGAGGGGGTATGGGGGGGTATGGAGGGGATATGTGACTGGGGATGGGATGGGAGTGGGATGGGGATGATGGGAATGAGATGGGAATGAGATTGGGGTTGGGATGGGGATGAGGGGTCACAGGGGAGGGAGTATGGGGGGATTATGGGGTTATGGGGGGGCATGAGGGGGTTGTGGGGTGGTGTGGGGGGGCTATGGGGGGGTATGGAGGGAATATGTGGCTGGGGATGGGAGTGGAATGGGGATGATGGGAATGGGATGGGAATGAGATGAGGGTTGGGATGGGGATGATGGGTCATAGGGATGGGGATAGGGATGGGAATGGGATGGAATGGGAATGGGATGGGGATGGGAATGGGGTGGGGATGGGAATGGGGTGGGGATTGGGCTGGAGATGGGGATGATGGGTCACAGGGATGGGGATGGGTCATAGGGATGGGATGGGAATGGGATGGGATTGGGATTGGTTGGGATTGGGATGGGAATGATGGGTCACAGGGAATGGGAATGGAGATGGAATGGGATGAGGATGGGAATGGGACGGGGATGACAGGTTACAGGGATGGGAATAGGGTGGGATTGGGATGGAGATGGCAGGTCACAGGGATGGGGATGGTAATGGGATGGAATGGGAATGGGATGGGAATGGGGTGGGGATGGGTAATGGGGATGGGGATGGAAATAGGAATGGGGATGGGGTGGGATTGGGATGGAGATGGGGTGGGTTGGGATGGGGTGGGATTGAGATGGGATGGAATGGGTTGGGATGTGTTGGGATGGGATGGAGTGGGATGGGATGGGATTGAGATGGAATGGGATGGGTTGAGATGGGATGGGATGGGGATGGGTTGGGGTGGGATGGGATTGAGATGGGATGGAATGGGTTGAGATGGGTTGGGATGGAATGGGATTGGGATGGGTTGGGATTGAGATGGGATGGGGTGGGATGGGATTGGGATGGGATGGGGTGGGATGGGGATGGGATGGGTTGAGATGGGATGGGATTGAGATGGGATGGGTTGGGTTGGGATGGGATGGAGATGGGTTGGGATGGAATGGGATGGTTTGGGATGGTTTGGGATGGTTTGGGTTGGGATGGGATGGTTTGGGTTGGGATGGGATGGGTTGGGGTGGGATGCCGTGTCACAGGGCTGGGATTAAACCCCCAGCCCCAACCTCCCCCCACAAACACACTACAGGCAACAGGTGAGAAGGAGGAGATGGAGGAGCTGCAGGCCTACAACCGGCGGCTGCTGCACAACATCCTCCCCAAGGACGTGGCCGCCCATTTCCTGGCCCGGGAGCGGCGCAATGACGAGCTGTACTATCAGTCCTGCGAGTGCGTGGCCGTCATGTTCGCCTCCATCAGCAACTTCTCCGAGTTCTACGTGGAGCTGGAGGCCAACAACGAGGGCGTGGAGTGTCTGCGGCTGCTCAACGAGATCATCGCAGACTTCGATGAGGTGGGGGGGGGTGAGGGGTCCTGGAGGATGGGGAGGGGGGTACAGAGCATCATGTATGGGGTGGAGAGGGGTGGGATGCTTGGGGGAACCATGGGGTGGGGGGCCATGGAGTGGAGTCTATGGGGAAAGCTTGGGGTGGGATGCATGGGAGGACCATGGGGTGGGGGGCCATGGAGTGGAGTCTATGGGGAAAGTATGGGGTGGGATGCGTGGGAAGACCATGGGGTTGAGATGCATGGGGAGGGGGCAGGGGATCCTGGGGGTCTGTGGAGTGGGGTCTATGGGGAAAGTATGGGGTGGGATGCATGGGAGGATCATGGGGGGGGACTCAGGAGGGTTCTGGGGGGGACATAGAGTGGGGGAACCATGGGGTGGGGTACAGGGGGGCCCCGGGGGGGGGGGGGCACAGAGCACTGTGTATGGGGTGGAGAAGAGTGGGATGCATGGGAGGACCATGGGGTGGGGTACAGGGGGTCCTGGGGGGTCATGGAGTGGGGTCTATGGGGAAAGTATGGGGTGGGATGCATGGGAGGACCATGGGGTGGGGGGCAGGGGGTTCTGGGGGGACACAGAGCACTGTGTATGGGGTGGAGAAGGGTGGGATGCATGGGGAGGGGGCAGGGGGTCCTGGGGGCCCATGGGGTGGAGTCTATGGGGAAAGTGTGGGAGGACCATGGGGTGGGATGCATGGGGGGACCATGGGGTGGGGGGCCATGGAGTGGGGTCTATAAGGAAAGCATTGGGTGGGATGCATGGGAGGACCAAGGGGTGGGGTACATGGGGGTCCTGGAGGTGCCATGGGGTGGGGTTTATGGGAGGACCATGGGGTGGGGGGCAGGGGGTCCTGGGGGGCTGTGGAGTGGGATCTATGGGGAAAGTGTGGGGTGGGATGCATGGGAGGATCATGGTGTGGGGTACATGGGGGTCCTGGGGGGCCATGCAGTGGGGCAGCCATGGGGTGTGATACAGGCGATGTAATGGTGCCGTGGGGCCGCCCCCCGTTGTGTGCCCCACAGATCATCAGCGAGCAGAAATACCGGCAGCTGGAGAAGATCAAAACCATCGGCAGCACCTACATGGCGGCGTCCGGCCTCAACGCCGCCACCTACGACCGCGAGGGCCGCAGCCACATCGCGGCGCTGGCCGACTACGCCATGCAGCTGATGGAGCAGATGAAGTACATCAACGAGCACTCCTTCAACAACTTCCAGATGAAGATCGGTGCGCTCACACCCACACTCACACTCACACTCACACTCACACTCACACTCACACTCACACTCACACACTCACTTCCATGCGGCCGTGGGGACCATTGGGTGCAACTTTATCTCTGTGTGTGCAAAGCAGGGGGATGGGATGGGGTGGGAATGGGATGGAGATGGATATGGGATGGATATGGGATGGATTGGGGATGGGGATGGATATGGGATGGATATGGGATGGGGATGGATATGGGATGGGGATGGGATGGATATGGGATGGGATGGATATGGGATGGGATGGATATGGGATGGGGATGGGAATGGGAAGGGGATGAGATGGGATGGATATGGGGTGGGGTTGGGATGGGATGGGGATGGGATGGGGATGGATATGGGATGGGGATGGATATGGGATGGGATGGGATGGATATGGGATGGGGATGGATATGGGATGGGGATGGATATGGGATGGGGATGGGATGGGGATGGATATGGGATGGGATGGATATGGGATGGGGTGGGGTTGGGATGGAGATGGGATGGATTGGGGATGGGGATGGATATGGGATAGGGATGGGATGGGGTGGGGTTGGGATGGGGATGGGATGGGATGGATATGGGATGGGGTGGGGTTGGGATGGAGATGGGATGGGATGGGGTCAGGATGGGGTCGGGATGGATATAGGATGGGGATAATGGGTCACAGGGGTGGGAATGGGAATGGAGATGGGATGGGAATGGGACTGAGATGATTAGGATTGGGAATGGGATGAGATAGGATTGGGAAGAGATGGAATTGGGATGGGAAATGGAATGATATGAAGTTGGGATTGGGATGGGGATGAGATGGGGATGGGGATGGGGTTGGGATGGGATGGGGATGGATATGGGATGGGGATGAGGATGGGTATGAGATGGGGATGCACACTCACTTCTATGCGGCCCTTGCACACCCCTTGCACACACAGATTCTCCCCCCGTAGCCCCGGTTGTGGGCTTGGTGCTGCTTGTATTGCAAAGCTCTCGCGTCTCCCCTTGTATTTGCACGGCCCTTTGCACGGGGGGACCATTGGGTGCAACTTTATCTCTGCGTGTGCAAAGCAAGGGATGGGATGGGGTGGATATGGGGTGGGAATGGGATGGGATGGATATGGGATGGGATGGGATGGAGATGGATATGGGATGGGATGGGGATGGGAAGGGGATGAGATGGGATGGGTATGGGAAGGGGATGGATATGGGATGGGATGGATATGGGATGGGATGGATATGGGATGGGATTGGGATGGAGATGGGATGGGATGGAGTCAGGATGGGGTTGGGATGGATATAGGATGGGATGGGGATGATGGGTCACAGGGGTGGGAATGGAGATGGGATGGGGTTGGAAATGGGAATTGGGTGATTAGGATTGGGAATGGGATGAGATAGAAATAGGATTGGGAAGAGATGGGATTGGGATGGGAACTGGAATGATATGAAGTTGGGATTGGGATGGGGATGAGATGGGGATGGGGATGGATATGGGATGGGGATGGGTATGAGATGGGGATGAAATGGGATGGATATGGGATGGGAATGGGGATGGGATGGAGATGGGATGGGGATGGGGTGGGGTTGGGAATGGGATGGGGTGGGATGGGATGGAATTAGGATTGGGAAGAGATGGGATTGGGATAGGAATGGGATGAGATTAAATTGGGATGGAGATGGGATTGGGATGGGAATGAGGTGGAATTAGGATTGGGAAGGGGATGGGATTGGGATGGGAACTGGAATGATATGAAGTTGGGATTGGGATAGGATGGAATTAGGATTGGGAAGAGATGGGATTGGGATGGGGATGGGATGGGAACTGGAATGAGATGAAATTGGGATTGGGATGGAATGGGAATGAGATGGAATTAGGATTGGGATGGAAATGGAATTGGGATTGGATGGGATGGGAATGAGGTGGAATTAGGATTGGGATTGGGAATGGGATGAGATGGAAATAGGATTAGAAAGAGATAGGATTAGGATGGAGATGGGGATAGGAATGAGATGGAATTAGGATTGGGATGGGATGAGGTGGGTCACAGGGATTGGGATGGGAATGGGGATGGGAATAAGACAGGGATGGGATTGGGATTAGGATTGGGGTGGGGGTGCTCGGTCACAGGGATGGGGATGGGAATGGCAACGAGGTGGAATTAGGATCGGGATGGGGATGAGGATGAAGTGGGATTGAGATTGAGAATGGGATGGGATGGGGATGAGGTGTGGTTGGGATGGGATGGGGTGGGACTGGGATTAGCTCTGGGATTGGGATGGGGGTGATGTGTGGTGATACCACCCTCTTTGCCCCCCCTGCCCCCCCAGGTCTCAACATGGGCCCGGTGGTGGCGGGGGTGATCGGGGCCCGTAAACCCCAATACGACATATGGGGCAACACCGTCAACGTCTCCAGCCGCATGGACAGCACCGGCGTCCCCGACCGCATCCAGGTGGGACAGGGATGATTTGGGGGGGGGGGTCCCTGTGTTAAACCCCCCCATTACTCACCCCCTTCCCCCCCATATCTCAGGTGACCACAGACCTGTACCAGGTGCTGGCAGCCAAAGGTTACGTGTTGGAGTGTCGGGGGCTGGTGAAGGTGAAGGGCAAAGGGGAGATGACCACCTACTTCCTGAACGCCGGCCCGGGGGGCAGTTAGGGGGCGACCCCCCCCCCAATATGGGGGGACACCCCCCCCCCAGACTCGTGTGTGGGGTGAGAAGGAGGAAACCCTGGGGGCAGTTATGGGGTAACCCCCCCCTATATTATAGGGACCCCCCCAACTATGAGGACACCCCATCAAAACTCATGTGTGGGGTGAGAAGGAGGAAGCCCTGGGGGCAGTTAGGGGGGGTCCCTCTATTATGGGGACCCCCCTCCCAACTATGGGGACCCCCGCCCCAAACTCATGTGTGGGGTGAGAAGGAGGAGCCCCCAAACCCCCATGGAAAGGAAATGAAATGGGGGGGGGGGGTGATAAAAAGGGAAGCATGGACACAAGGGATGGGGTTGGGGGGGGGGGCTGCAATGTGGGACCCCCCCCCCCCTCCTCAAGCAACGTGTGGGGCTGAGACCTGTGTGTGTGTAGGGGGGGACCCCACCTCATTTAATGACCCCCCCCCTGTGCCAAAGAGGGGAGGGGGAGATGGGGACCCCCCCCCCCCCACTATAGACCACCCCCATCCTGTGCCAAACATAAGTGCCCATCCCCCCCCATGCAGGGGGCTGTAGCAGAGCAGTGGGGACCCCCCCCGGGACCCCCACCCAGGAGACCCCCCCCCATAATGGGACCCCCAAAATGGGAACCCCCCTCCATTATGGGACCCCCCCCCTCCCATAATGGGACCTCCCCCCATAATAGGACCCCCCCATTATGAGACCCCCCTTATAATGGGGACCCCTATCTCATTATGGGACACCCCCCTCCCATAGTGGGACCCCCCCACCCCATAATGGGGACTCGCCTCCACTATGAGACCCCCACTATAATGGGACCCCCCCATAATGGGAACCCCCCTCCACTATGGGACCCCCCCCAATTATGGGACTCCCCCCTTCCCATAATGGGAACCCCTCTTCATTATGGGACCCCTCCCCATTATGGGACCCCCCCCTTTCCCATAATGGGACCCCCCTATAATGGAAACCCCCCCCATAATGTGACCCCCTCCCCATTATGGGACCCCCCCACCCCATAATGGAGACTCCCACCCCTATAATGGGACCCCCCCATTATGGGACCCCCCCCCCACCCCTATAATGGGACCCCTCCTATAATGGGACCACCCCCATTATGGGACCCCCCCCCCCCCATAATGGGACCCCCCCCATAATGTGAACCCCCACCCCATTATGGGACCCACGTCATAATGGGACCCACCCCCATCCCGTAATGGGACCTCCCCCCATAATAGGACTGTCCCATTATGGGGACCCCCCTCCTATAGTGGGGCCCCCCCACACCATAATGGGGACCACCCCCATAATGAGACCCCCCCATAATGGGACTCTCCCCCCCATAATACGACCCCCCCCATTATGAGACCCCCCCGTAAATGGGGACCCCTCTCCTATAGTGGGACCCCCACCCCATAATGGGACCCCCCCCCATCCCATAATGGGAACCCCTATCTCATTATGGGACACCCCCCTCCCATAGTGGGACCCCCCCACCCCATAATGGGGACTCGCCTCCACTATGAGACCCCCACTATAATGGGACCCCCCCATAATGGAAACCCCCCTCCACTATGGGACCCCCCCCCAATTATGGGACTCCCCCCTTCCCATAATGGGAACCCCTCTTCATTATGGGACCCCTCCCCATTATGGGACCCCCCCTTTCCCATAATGGGACCCCCCCTATAATGGAAACCCCCCCCATAATGTGACCCCCTCCCCATTATGGGACCCCCCCCACCCCTATAATGGGACCCCTCCTATAATGGGACCCCCCCCATTATGGGACCCCCCCCATTATGGGACCCCCCCCCCCCATAATGGGACCCCCCCCATAATGTGAACCCCCACCCCATTATGGGACCCTCCCATACCCATAATGGGACCCCCCCCCCCCCCATAGTGGGACCCCCTCCATTATGGGACCCCCCCCACCCCTATAATGGGACCCCAACCCCATAGGGTCGCTGTTTTGGGGTATTTTGGGGGTTTTTTAGGAGGTTTTGGGGTGTTTTAGGGGGTTTTTAGGGGGTTTTTGGGGTTTTTTGGGGTCTCCAACCTTTAAAATGCAAAAAAACCCCCAAAAATGAAGTGTCGTTTTTCCCCCCACTTCCTGTTTTGCTTTACTTCCTCTTTGAAGCACTTCCGGGTTATGTGGGGGGGGGGTTGACCCCCTTTCTCCCCCCCCCCACGGTACGCACTTCCGGTCCCCCCCCCCCCCCGTTAATGTACAGATAAATTATATAAAGGCGCTTTGATACGAGCCGTGCTGTGCCCTTGGGGTCAAAGGTCGAGGCGGGGGGGTTAAAGGTCGAGCCGGTGTATGTGGGGGGGGGTCACATGGGGGCGGTCGGTAGGCCCGAATCACTCCTTCCGGTAACGCTACACTCACTTCCGGTCCTGTTTTAAGCCACTTCCGCCTTGTACCCCACCTACTTCCGCTTCCGGTGCCTCACGTCACTAAGCGTTAGGCCCAGCCCCTCGCGCATGCGCACTCGCAGCCCGGCCTGGTCTCCACCCGCCGTGCGCGCTCACATTGCCGTGCGTTGTGACGTCAGCACGTACGTTACGCTCGTTGCGTGCGCGCGCGGATCGCCATGGAGGCCTCAGCGGGCGGCGGGGCGGCGCGGCGCTGGTATTTCACCCGAGAGCAGCTGGACCGGAGCCCATCGAGACGGGCCGGGCTGGATCCCGACAAGGAGCTGTCGTACCGGCAACAGGCCGCCAACCTGCTGCAGGACATGGGGCAGCGCCTCAACGTGTATCCGGGCCGCGCTAGGCCGCGGGGCCTACACCGGAGTTAGGCCTCAGGGCCTACACTAGAGTTAGGCCGCGGGGCCTACGCTGGAGTTAGGCCTCAGGGCCTACACCGGAGTTAGGCCTCAGGGCCTACACTAGAGTTAGGCCGCGGGGCCTACACTTGGGTTAGGCCTCGGCCTGAGGGAGGGCAGGAGGGATGGGGGGGGGTTAAAGAGGCGGAGATGGGGCGGGATGTGGGTGAACCGTGGGGAGCCCGAGGCCTGGAACCGGGGGGGGTTATAGAGCCGGGATCGTAGAACCGGGCCGAGGGGGGGCGGGGTGAGCTGGGATCCGGGGATGGGAGAGAACGAGGGGGGGGAACCGGGAGCCGGTACCGGGAGGAGCCGCGTGTTTCCTTAACGCCGCCATCAGGTCCCAGCTGACCATCAACACCGCCATCGTGTACATGCACCGCTTCTACATGGTGCAGTCGTTCACTCAGTTCCACCGCAACGTGAGTGGGGGGGGGGGGGGGATAACGGGGGGCTACGGGGACAACGGGGGGGGTTCATAGAGACTGGGGGGGGGGAGGGCTTCTATGCGACCCCCGGGGGGGCGGTTGGGGTACGGGGACACCGGGGGGGGGGGGTTCATAGAGCTTGGGGGGGTCTTTTAAGCGACCCCAGGGGGGTGTTTGTGTCTGTATTGGGGCACTGGGGGCCCTAAGGACCCCGTGGGCTTTAGGGTTTGTTTAGCCAATGAATTAAGGGGTGAAACCGGGGGGGGCTTTAATGCGACCCTGGGGGGTCAGTTGGGGTAGAGGGGGACGGGGGGGAGGGGGGCATTCACTGACCTGGGGGGGTCTTCTATGTGACCACGGGGACGGTTGGGGTGGGGGGACACCGGGGGGGAGGGGGTTCATAGAGCTTGGGGGGGTCTTTTAAGCGACCCCAGGGGGGTGTTTGTGTCTGTATTGGGGCACTGAAGCCCCTTCCCCCCCCCGATAGGCTTTAGGGTTTGTTTAGCCAATGAATTAAGGGGTTTAAGGGGTGAAATGTGGCATCGTATGTTGGGTTTGGGTTTAGGTGTGTGGATGGATTGGGGGGGGGGTGGCTTTAAAGTGAGATGGGGGGGGATATAGTTCACTTTTGGGGCTGTGAGGCCTTCAATAGTGGACACAGATGGAGCCCTGTGATGCTGGTGGGGGCAGCTCAGGGCTGGGATTGAGGTTTGGGGGGTTTTGGGTCCTTCCATCCCTCCCATCCATTCATTGATGGGTTGTTTTTATCTCTGTCTCACCCCACGCAGTCGGTGGCTCCGGCCGCTCTGTTCCTTGCAGCCAAAGTGGAGGAGCAGCCCAGGAAGTTGGATTATGTGATCAAGGTGGCACACGCTTGTCTGCACCCCCAGGAGCCGCCCCCGGACACCAGGAGTGAGGTGAGCGGTTCTAGAGCACGGCCATGGGAGCCATTGGGACCCCCATAGGGGTGGATCCATTGGGACCCCCATAGGGGTGCAGCCATTGGGAGCCATTGGGACCCCCATAGGGTGCAGCCATTGGGAGCCATTGGGACCCCCATAGGGGTGCAGCCATTGGGACCCCCATAGGGGAGCAGCCATTGGGATCCATTGGGACCCCCATAGGGGAACAGCCATTGGGATCCATTGGGACCCCCATAGGGGTGCAGCCATTGGGAGCCATTGGGACCCCCATAGGGGACCCCTATAGGGGTGGATCCATTGGGACCCCCATAGGGGACCCCCATAGGGGAGCAGCCATTGGGACCCCCATAGGGGTGCAGCCATTGGGACCCCCATAGGGGTGCAGCCATTGGGAGCCCCATAGGGGTGCAGCCATTGGGATCCATTGGGACCCCCATAGGGGTGCAGCCATTGGGACCCCCATAGGGGTGCAGCCATTGGGACCCCCATAGGGGTGCAGCCATTGGGACCCCCATAGGGGTGCAGCCATTGGGATCCATTGGGACCCCCATAGGGGTGCAGCCATTGGGACCCCCATAGGGGTGCAGCCATTGGGATCCATTGGGACCCCCATAGGGGTGCAGCCATTGGGATCCATTGGAACCCTCAGGGGTGGTGCAGCCATTGGGACCCTCATAGGGGGACCCTCATGGGGGTGCAGCCCTTGGGACCCTCATGGGGGTGCAGCCATTGGGACCCTCATGGGGGTGCAGCCATTGGGATCCATTGGGACCCTCATGGGGGTGCAGCCATTGGGATCCATTGGGACCCTCATGGGGGTGCAGCCATTGGGATCCATTGGGACCCCCATAGGGTGCAGCCATTGGGACTGAGCAGCACAGAGATCCCCCTTTGCTGTATGTACGTCATTGTGGAAGGGGCTGGTAGGAACTGGGGGTAAATCACTGTCCTTCAACCTCAGGCTTACCTGCAGCAAGCCCAGGACCTGGTCATTCTTGAGAGCATCATACTGCAGACCTTGGGTAAGTTCTTCATGTGGGTGCCATAGGAATCCCAGAGCCAGGAGTGCCCCATAGAGCCGTAACCCCATAGAGCAATAACTCCCCATAGAGTTATATATGTTATATATATAACCCTATATATAACCCTATAGTGCCATAACCCCACAGAGCTGCAACTCCCTAAACCCATAACCCCATAGAGCAATAACTCCCCATAGAGCCGTAACCCTATAGAGCCATAACCCCACAGAGCTGCAACTCCCTAAACCAATAACCCCATAGAGCTGTAACCCCACATGTAGCCATGACCCCATAGAGCTATAACCCCATAGAGCTGTAACACCACGGAGCCGTAACCCCATAGAGCAATAACTCCACATAAACTGTAACCCCATAGAGCTGTAACCCCCCCATAGAGACATAACCCCATAAACCTTTAACCCCACAGAGCCATAACCCCATAAACCTGTAACCCCATAGAGCAATAACTCCACATAAACTGTAACCCCACAGAGCCGTAACCCCATGGAGCCATAACCCCATAGAACCCTAACCCGATAGTGCTGTAACCCCATAGAGCAATAACTCCACATAAACTGTAACCCCACATAGACCATAACCCCATAGAGCTGTAACCCCACGGAGCCATAACCCCATAGAGCTGTAACCCCACATAGACCATAACCCCATAGAGCTGTAACCCCACATAGACCATAACCCCATAGAGCTGTAACCCCACATAGACCATAACCCCATAGAGCTGTAACCCCACGGAGCCATAACCCCACAGAGCCCTAACCCCATAGTGCTGTAATCCCATAGAGCAATAACTCCCCATAGTCCTGTTTTTAATATCCTTAATAATGGCTGGTTGGTTTCCAGTCTGGTCTCTCATTGTACTGAAGGCATTGAGTTACACCAAGCCCCCATAGCAGCAGTAGTGACCATTGGGCTGCTGTGTTCCTACCTGCTCCCTATGGGGGCTGTAGGATGGAAGGGGAGGGGGCTCCATCCCCCCCCAGGAGCAGGAAGACCCGAGGCTCAGAGGTGAGGGGGGGTCCCTGCCCATTGTCTGACATCAATCTCTGTCTCCTTCCAGGCTTTGAGATCACCATCGACCACCCCCACACCCACGTGGTGAAGTGCACCCAGCTGGTGAGAGGTGAGAGCCAGCGGCGCTGGGGGGATTTGGGGTCAGAAAATGGGTTTTTGAGGTAAAAAAGGGGTGATCTGGGGCCAAAAAGGCTGATTTGGGGGTCAAAAAGGGTGATTTTTGGGGTCAGAGAGGGCCATTTTGGGGCAAAAAGGGGCAATTTTGGGGTCACAGCCCCCCACATCTCTGCACCCCTATGGGGCTCTCCCAGCTCTGCCCAGTGCTCTGGATGGAGCACAGTGGGGAGCAGCTCCATGCTGTGCTGTGTGTGGTGCCCCCAGGGAACCATTGGCCCTATTGTCCCCCAGGACACCCCATTCCTGTGCCCAGCTCCCATAGATTCCAGTTCCCACGAGCAGTGTTGGAGCAGAAGCAGCTGCTGAACACACAGAGCTGGGCCCTGCTGGCTCCTTATTTCACATATGGGGCAATAAACCATCCCTGCTAAATCCAATTGTGTTTGCCTGCAGTAACCCCCAGCTTTTCTTTCTCCCTTACAGCCAGCAAGGACCTGGCGCAGACGTCCTACTTCATGGCTACCAACAGGTTATTACTCTATCATGGACTCAATACATCACACACGGTCTGATATGGAGGAGCCCCCCCCTGTGGTGGGGACCCCTGGGCTGCTCACTTTGGTGCCCTCCCTCCTGCTGGCATAGAACTAAACAGGGGCACAATGGGACACGGGGTGGGTGGGTGGGATGCTCTGGATCCTCCCTGTTGCTTTGGATGGTAAGTCAGCCAGCTGGAGGAGGACACGAGGAGGGATAATAGAGCTGGGATAGTTCTGAAGCTGATCCACAATGGTTTTGCTTGCTTGGGTGTTAGGAGTCGGTGTGTTCACGCTGCTGTGTGGGTTGTGAGCGCATCCTGCCCCACAGGAGGCTGATGTGGGGGGTGAAGGGGGCACAGCAGGAGCTGGATGTGGGGCACAAAGGGGTTGGGTTGGATGAGAGCTCCAGCATCCAGGGCTGGCTCTGGGGGATGAAGCCGTCGGTGGGTCCTCCGGCCTCGGGTAGAGTCAGGTAAGGAGTGGGGCTCCCTATGAGATAGATGGATTTAAGGCTGTGAGCAGGAGGAGTGTGGGGCAACCTTAACCCCTGTGTGCTGTGGGGAGGGGGCTGTGCTCCCCATAGCATGAAGGAGCTGTTGTATCACATTGGTAGGTGCAGCCCTGAGCCTCTATTTACCCCCTTCAGCTGCAATTGTAAAAGCAGGAGATGAGGATGGAGGTGATGTGAAGGAAGGGGGGGAGAAACACCCCAATACGGCCCCAAAACCAACACACCTGGCACCAACCTCCACCCAACACACAGCCATCCATCACAGCACTATGGCTGCACCCAGCCAGCAGATCCCTATAGGATCCAACAGATCCCTATAGGATCCAGCCAACAGATCCGTATAGGATCCAGCCGACAGACCCCTATAGGATCCAGCCGACAGATCCGTATAGGATCCAACAGATCCCTATAGGATCCAGCCGACAGATCCCTATAGGATCCAACAGACCCCTATAGGATCCAGCTGACAGACCCCTATAGGATCCAGCCGACAGATCCCTATAGGATCCAGCCGACAGATCCCTATAGGATCCAACAGATCCGTATAGGATCCAGCCAACAGATCCGTATAGGATCCAGCCGACAGATCCCTATAGGATCCAACAGATCCCTATAGGATCCAGCCGACAGACCCCTATAGGATCCAGCCGACAGACCCCTATAGGATCCAGCCAACAGATCCCTATAGGATCCTATAGGACCGTGCTCTGTTTGCTCTCGTTGTTACAGAGCATTAGAGCCCATAGGATGGCTGTCACTATTACAAAGGCTCAGTGCAGATGAAGAGCAGAGCCCATAGGATGGATCCATCCCAGCTCTGAGCTCACGTTGCCTCTGAGCTCCTTATGATGCTTTGGTGCCTCCTGGATCTCATCCCACTGAGTGTTATGGGGCACATGAGCTTCCTGCTTAACTGCAGCTGAATGCAGCCATGCAGGCTGTCCTTAGTCCATGCAGCTGAATGCAGCCATGCAGGCTGTCCTTAGTCCATGCAGCTGAATGCAGCCATGCAGACTGCCCTTAGTCCATGCAGCTGAATGCAGCCATGCAGGCTGTCCTTAGTCCATGCAGCTGAATGCAGCCATGCAGACTGTCCTTAGTCCATGCAGCTGAATGCAGCCATGCAGGCTGTCCTTAGTCCATGCAGCTGAATGCAGCCATGCAGGCTGTCCTTAGTCCCTGCAGCTGAATGCAGCCATGCAGACTGTCCTTAGTCCATGCAGCTGAATGCAGCCATGCAGGCTGTCCTTAGTCCATGCAGCTGAATGCAGCCATGCAGGCTGTCCTTAGTCCCTGCAGCTGAATGCAGCCATGCAGGCTGTCCTTAGTCCATGCAGCTGAATGCAGCCATGCAGGCTGTCCTTAGTCCCTGCAGCTGAATGCAGCCATGCAGGCTGTCCTTAGTCCCTGCAGCTGAATGCAGCCATGCAGGCTGTCCTTAGTCCATGCAGCTGAATGCAGCCATGCAGGCTGTCCTTAGTCCCTGCAGCTGAATGCAGCCATGCAGGCTGCCCTGACCCCCCCCAATGGCTCCGGATGGGGATCAGGCCCATGTTGGAGCTGTGTGCTCCCATTGCTGGCTCAGCTTCTATCTGTGATGAGGATGGAGCTTCTTTAGGGCTGGGGGGGCTGCCCTCAGAGCTGCCATAGGGCTCACAGGAGCAGGTTGGGGGTGCTGTGGTGTTAATATGGGATGGGGCTCATCCTGCAGCTCTGCATGAGGTTGTGCTCAGTGCGGAGCTGGGAGCTGCAGGAGCACAGCAATTAAACAGCAGAGCCCCCACTGTGTGAATACGAGTGGGAGAATGCTGATATCAACCCAATGGGGGGAAAAGGGGATCCCACTATGTGTGTATGGGGATGTTAGTATGAGAATAATGCCCTCAAAGCCAATGGGGAAGAGAAGAGGGGGATCCTACTATGTATGTATGGGGATATTAATAGGAAAACTCTGCTCTCAGTGCCAATAGGGGGGAAAGGGGGATCCTACTATGTGTGTATGTGGATGTTAGTATGAGAATAATGCCCTCAATGCCAATGGGGAAGAGAAGAGGGGGATCCTACTATGTGTGTATGTGGATGTGAATATGACAACTCTGCTCCCAATGCCAATAGGGGAGAAAAGAGGGGGAACCTATTATGTGTGTATGGGGATATTAATATGAGAACTCTGCTCCCAATGCCAATGGGGGGGAACGTGGGGATCCCACTATGTGTGTATGGGGATATTAATATGAGAACTCTGCCCCCTGTGCCAATGGGGGGGAACGTGGGGATCCTACTATGTGTGTATGTGGATGTGAATATGAGAACTCTGCTCTCAGTGCCAATGGGGGAGGAAAGGGGGATCCCACACTGTGTGTATATGGATGTGAATATGAGAACGCTGCCCCCAGTGCCAATGGGGGAGGAAAGGGGGATCCCACACTGTGTGTATGTGGATGTTAGTATGAGAACTCTGCCCTCTGTGCCAATGGGGGAGAGAAGAGGGGGATGAGCCGCAGTGCCATGAGCTCTGTGCTCTGCTGATGGGATGATTGCTGATGGCTGGATGGGAGCTGTGGGGCTGTGAGTGCAGCCTTCCCTGCAGGCTGTGCATGGAGCTGAACCTTAAAGCTGAGCTGCCTGCAGCTCCATGGGGCAGGAAGGAAGGCAGGATCCATGGGATGGAGCCGTCACAGCTGGGCTCTGTGCAGGGGGAGGAGCAGCAGGGACCCCCCCCCCACCTCCACCACGTCCACCATTGGGCTTCAGCCATGGGAGTTGATGGCTTTCTGTTTCTCTCTCCCTGCTGGCGACGTCAGCCTGCACCTGACCACCTTCAGCCTGCAGTACACCCCTCCCGTTGTGGCCTGCGTCTGTATCCACCTGGCTTGTAAATGGTCCAACTGGGAGATCCCGGTCTCCACGGACGGGAAGCACTGGTGGGAATACGTTGATGGCACTGTAACTCTGGAGCTCTTAGATGGTAAGTTATGGAGCCAGGTTCCCCCTCCAAACAGGCTCTTGTATTAACTTGGCATCTCTGTTCCTGCCATTCACATCCACGGGCTGGAGCCCTTCAGGTTTGATCCCAATTTCCAGTGCAGCAGATGCTACAATAACAACTATGGGGACAACAGAGATGGCAAAGGGTGCAGAGAGATGGGGCTGAATGAGGTGCCGGCTGCCAGCATTGCCCCCATGGAGCAGCTCCATCCATCACCCAGCAGCGCTTTGTCCTATGGATCCCCCCCTCTAACCCCCCCCTTCCCTTCCTTTGTGTCTCCCCTGCAGAACTGACCCATGAATTCCTGCAGATCCTGGAGAAAACCCCCAACAGGCTCAAACGGATCCGGAACTGGAGGGTGAGGAACTGCTGGGGGTGTGGGATGGGGGGGATTTGGGTTGGGAAGGACATGGGGGGCACCTAGCTCTGCTGTGGGTGTGCAATGGGGTGGGATTCAGGTTGTGAAGGGCCTTGGGGGGCACCTGGCTCTGCTGTAGGTGTGCAATGGGGGGGGAGGGGGTTTGGGTTGGGAAAGGCCTCAGGGGGCACCTGGCTCTGCTCTGGGTGTGCAATGGAGGGATTCAGGTTGAGAAGGGTCTTGGGGGGCACCCAGCTCTGCAGGCTCTGCTATGGATGTGTAATGGAGTGGGATTCAGGTTGGGAGGACCTTGGGGGCTACCCAGCTCTGCTATGGGTGTACAATGGGGGGATTCAGGTTGGGAAGGGCCTGGGGGGGCACCTGGCTCTGCTGTGGGTGTGCAGTGGGGAGGGGAAATCAAGGGCCTGGGGGGCACTTGACTCTGCAGGCTCAGCTGGGGGTGTACAATGGGGGGGTTGGGTTGGGAAGGGCCTGGGGGGCATCCAGCTCTGCTATGGGTGTGCAGTGGGGGGGATTCGGGTTGGGAAGGGTCTTGGGGGGCACCCAGCTCTGCAGGCTCTGCTATGGGTGTGCAATAGGGGGGTTGGGTTAGGAAGGGCCTTAGGGGGCACCCAGCTCTGCTGTGGGTGTGCAATGGGGGGGTTGGGTTGGGAAATGCCTTGGGGGGCACCCAGCTCTGCAGGCTCAGCTGGGGGTGTGCAGTGGGGGGATTCGGGTTGGAAAGGGCCTGGGGGGCACCCAGCTCCTCTGGGTGTGTGGGGCAGAGTCAAGGGGGCAGATGTGGGTGTGCAGAATGGGTTCCTTGTCATTGGGAGGAGCAGAGCGATCTCAGCCCCCATCCTTAGAGCCCCACTGAAGCTGCTGTTCCCCTCCAGGCCTCGCAGGCAGCCAGGAAATCCAAAGCTGACGAACACGGCGAGGACGAGGGTCTGTCGGAACAAACCATCCTCAACATGATCAGCAGGAACAACAGCTCGGACATGAACATCGCGGGGCTCATGAGCATGTCCACGTCCTCCACGGCCGGACCCTCCATGGCCGCAAACACCGACTCTCCCTGCTCTCAAAGCGCTGCAGACCCGGCCCCTGCGGAACGATGGCTGCCCCAACACCCCCCATGTAAAGTGGATGCCAATAGGACTAACGAGAGCACGGCGGGGGCTGAGCATCCCCCCCTGCAGCAGCAGGACGGAGCCGGGTACGCCAAGCAGGGAGGGAAGAACGCGCCGGCAGCCAAAGTGTCATTGAAGGAATATCGGGCTAAACACGCCGAGGAGCTGGCGGCGCAGAAAAGGCAATTGGAAAACATGGAGGCCAACGTACGGTCCCAATACGCCTACGCAGCAAAGAACCTCCTGGTGCAGCAGCAGAGGGAGAGGGAGGTGCAGCAGGACGGGACCCCCCCCATCATCCTGAAGATCCCCATCGCTGACAACCCCGAGCGCCCCCCGGATAAAGGTGACAAGAGCTCGGCCCTGAAGCTGAGGATCCCGATGGGGGCCGGGGGGGGGCAGCCGGTGTCCAAGCAGGAGGAGATCAAGATGCGCATCAAGGTGCCGGGGGTGATGGATGAAGGTGGAACCAAGGGCCGGGAGCACAAGGAGAAGCACAAGGGCCACTCGTCCAACCACCACCACCACAACCACCACTCGCACAAACATTTACACCCGCAGCTCGTGGGACCCGGCGCCGCCCCCAACAAACGCCCCGCAGACCCCAAGCACCCGGCGCTGCCCGCAGCCCCCCCCCATAAGAGCTACAACCTCTTCGGCTCATCCCGTAAGCGGCCGATGCAGGACGAAGGTCCCCATGAGCATCAACCCAAAGTCAGCAAAGGCCCCAAAGCCCCCCCGGCCCCGTTCCCGTACCAGCACCTCCCTGGGGGGGGGCACAGCTCGGACGCCCCCCTCCCCACGTTGCCCTCGGGACCCCCTAAAAGCCGGGGGGGACCCCACGGGAAATCGGACAAAGGACCCAGCGGGGCCAACGGCCACAACGCCCCCCAGCCCAGTGACTACCAGGATACGGTCAATATGCTGCACTCGCTGCTGAGCGCTCAGGGGGTGCAGCCCAACCAGCCCCCCCCCCAATTCGAGTTCCATTCCTATGGGGAGCTATTGAACCCCAGGCAAAGCGGCCGAGCTGCCAACACGGACAGACCCCGACCCCCCCCGCTGCCGTCAGAACCGCCCCCCCCGCTGCCCCCCCTCCCCAAATAATAAGGGCCCGTTTTACTACTGAGTTCCTACAGCCCCCCCCCGACCCTGTAATGATAATGGGGGGGGGGGGGGAGGAAGGGCTGGTTTGTTCGACTGCCTCACAAAGACCTTATTTTATTATTATGATGCTTTTATTATTGGGGGGGTCAAGCTGGGACACGACGGATCCCAGCCTTCCTCCTCTCCCTCCTCTTCCTCCTCCCCCCCCCCCCCCATTCACGGTGGGTTCTGCCCCCTCCCCCCCCCCCCCAACCTGAAGCCTCCAAATGGGGGGGGGACACACCACGTATTTGGGGGGGTGAAGGGGATGGAGGGGGGATTTGGGGGGGGGGGGGGGGTTATTTAAGACGTAAACAGACAAATCTATGAGGTTTTCCAAATAATTTAAGCAGTAACTTATAAAGGAGTGTGAGCTGCGTTTGTGGGGGGGGGAATAGGGGGAGGGCCTGGGGGGGGGGCGGAGCGGGGAATGGGGGGGGGGATTGGGGGGGGGGGGTCCATGATGGGGGTGGTCAATGGGGTGGTCTGTGGGGGAAGGTTATTGGGGGGAGGTCGATATTGAGGGGGTCAATGGGGGGGTCGATGATGGGAAGGTCTATGGGGGGGGTCAATAAGGAGGGGTCAATGGGGGGGGTCGATATGGGGGGGCTCTATGGGAGGGTCGATATGGGGGGGTTGATGATGGGGGGTCTATGGGGGAGGTCGATATGGGGGGGTCGATATGGGGGGTTCTATGGGGGGGGGTCTATATGGGGGGGGTCTATTGGGGGTCCGAGAGGGGGGTCGTTGGAGGGGGTCTATGGGGGGGTCGATGATGGGAAGGTCTATGTGGGGGGGTCATTTGGGGTTCTTTGGGGGGGGCTTATGGGGGGGATTCAATGATGGAGGGGGTTGATATGGGGGGGTCGGTGATGGGGGGTCGATATGGGGGGGGGGTCAATGGGGGTGGTCTATATGGGGGGTCTATGGGGGGAGTCCATGATGGGGGTGGTCAGTGGGGTGGTCTATGGGGGGGGGGTTGTATTTGGGGGTGGTCGATGGAGGGGGTCGATATGGGAGGTCATTTGGGGTTCTATGGGGGGGGTCTATGGGGTGTCGATATGGGGGATGGGGGTTGGATGGGGGGGGTTGGATGGGGCCACCCACGTGCTGGCTCCCCGCGCTCCTCCTCACGTGACTGCAGGAGGCGTGGCCACCCCCTCGCTGATTGACAGCGCGCCGAGCCAACCGCCGAAAGCCCCGCCCCTCTCCTCCCCGCCGATTGGTTGGCGGGGCGGGCCAATCGGGAGGCGGGTTGCTTCACGGCGGCCGCTGCAGCTCGGAGGTAAGATGGCGGCGGCGCTGCGCTCCCATCCCGGCCGGGACGCCGTTACCCCGCTCCCCCCAACCTCCCCCCGTCCTCCGCCACCCCCGGTGCCATCCACCCTCGCCCACCTCCTCCATTCCGGTCCTTCGGTGCCCCCCCGTTTCCCCCCGCGTTGCCCCCGTCGCTCCCGCCGCCCGCGGACAAAATGGCGGCGCCGGCGCGGGCTGGGGGCGGCAGTGCGCATGCGCGGGGAGGGGGCCCGGCGGCGCGTGGAGGTGGGGGTCACGTGGTACGGCACCGATAGAACGGGGGGTAATGGGGGATAATGGGGTAATGGGGGATATGGGGGTTATATGGGGGATATGGGGGTTATATGGGGGATATGGGGGTTATATGGAGGATATGGGGGTTATATGGAGGATATGGGGGCTATATGGGGTAATGGGGGGATATGGGGCTATATGGGGGTAATGGGGGGATATGGGGGTTATATGGAGGATATGGGGGTTATATGGGGGGTATGGGGCCCCCATCCTCTCCCATAGTGCCCCCATTATTCCCCATAGTTCCCCATCCTCCCCTGTAGTTCCCCATCCTCTATAGGGATCCCCATAGTTCCCCATCCTCCCTTATAGGGCCCCCATTCTTCCCCATAGGGCCCCCATTCTTCTCCATCCTCCCTTATAGGGCCCCCATCTTCCTCCACAGGACCCTCATCCATCCTATGGAGCCTCCATCCTCCCCCATAGGGCCTCTATCCTCCCCATAGAGCCCCTATTCTCCTTTATAGGGCCCCCATCTTCCTCTGTAGGACCCCAATCCTCCCTATGGAACCCATATTCTTCCCCATAGAGCCCCAATCCTCCCTTATAGGGCCCCAATCCTCCCTTATAGGGCCCCTATCTTCCTCCACAGGACCCCCATCCTCCCTATGGAGCCCTCATCCTCCCCCATAGGGCCCCCATTCTCCCCATAGGGTCCCCATTCTTTTCCATCCTCCCCCATTCTTCTCCATCCTCCCTTATAGGGCCCCTATCTTCTCCACAGGACCCTCATCCATCCTATGGAGCCCCCATTCTCCCCATAGGGCCTCTATCCTCCCCACAGAGCCCCTATTCTCCCTTATAGGGCCCCCATCTTCCTCTGTAGGACCCTCATCCTCCCTATGGAGCCCATATTCTTCCCCATAGGGTCCCCAATCCTCCCCTGTAGGGCCCCAATCCTCCCTTATAGGGCCCCCATCTTCCTCCACAGGACCCCCATCCTCCCTATGGAGCCTCCATCCTCCCCCATAGGGCCCCCATTCTTTTCCATCCTCCCCCATAGGATCTCCATTCTCCCTTATAGGCCCCCTGTCTTCTCCACAGGACCCTCATCCATCCTATGGAGCCCCCGTCCTCCCCCATAGGGCCTCTATCCTCCCCACAGAGCCCCTATTCTCCCTTATAGGGCCCCCATCTTCCTTCATAGGACCCTCATTCTCCCTATGGAGCCCTCATCCTCCCCCATAGGGCCCCCATTCTCCCCATAGGGCCCCCAATCCTCCCCTGTAGGGCCCCCATCCTCCCTTATAGGGCCCGCATCTTCCTCTGTAGGACCTTCATCCTCCCTATGGAGCCCCCATCCTCCCCCATAGGGCCTCCATCCTCCCTTATAGGGCCCCCATCTTCCTTCATAGGACCCCCATCCTCCCTATGGAGCCCTCATCCTCCCTCATAGGGCCCCCATTCTCCCCATAGGGCCCCATTCTTTTCCATCCTCCCCCATAGGGCCTCCATCCTCCCTTATAGGGCCCCTATCTTCCTTCATAGGATCCTCATCCTCCCTATGGAGCCCCCATCCTCCCCATAGGGCCTCTATCCCCTCCCATAGAGCCCCCATTCTTCCCATAGGACCCCCATAGTTCTCCATCCTCCCTTATAGGGCCCCTGTCTTCCTCCACAGGACCCCCATCCTCCCTATGGAGCCTCCATTCTCCCCCATAGGGCCCCCATTCTTCCCCATAGTTGCCCATCCTCCCCATAGGGCCCCCAATCCTCCGCTGTAGGGCCCCCATCTTCCTCTGTAGGATCCTCATGCTCCCTATGGAGCCCATATTCTTCCCCATAGAGCCCCAATCCTCCCTTATAGGGCCCCTATCTTCCTCCACAGGACTCTCATCCATCCTATGGAGCCCCCATCCTCCCCCATAGGGCCCCCATTCTCCCCATAGGGCCCCATTCTTTTCCATCCTCCCCCATAGGGCCTCCATCCTCCCTTATAGGGCCCCTATCTTCCTCCACAGGACCCCCATCCTCCCCCATAGGGCCTCTATCCTCTCCGATAGGGCCCCTATTCTCCCTTATAGGGCCCCCATCTTCTTTCATAGGACCCTCATCCTCCCTGTGGAGCCCCCATTCTCCCCATAGGGCCTCTATACCCTCCCATAGTGCCCCCATTCTTCCCATAGGGCAGTCCCTCATTCTGCCCCCTCCGTCCCATTGCAGCTGTAGGACATGAACAGGATCCGGATCCATGTCCTTCCATCCAACCGAGGCCGCCTGACCCCCATCCCTCGCCCCCAGGAGCCCCAATGCTGCTCGTTCAGCCAACGTCAATGTTCCCAGCCCCGCCTGGACGGCCACGACTT
Organism: Coturnix japonica; assembly: GCF_054131305.1. Taxonomy (NCBI): domain Eukaryota; kingdom Metazoa; phylum Chordata; class Aves; order Galliformes; family Phasianidae; genus Coturnix; species Coturnix japonica. The sequence goes on along the minus strand of NW_028189090.1, from coordinate 15,993 downwards.
CTGCATCAAACACATCCTGGAGGATCGCAGCGCCCCCTTCAAACAGTGCAGCTACATCTCGGCCAAGAACGGGAAACGCTGCCCCAACGCTGCCCCCAAACCCGAGAAGAAGGACGGGTGAGGGAACGGCCAGCTGGGGCTATAGGGGTCTGCTGGGTACTATAGGGATCTGCTGGGTCCTACAGGGATCTGCTGGGTCCTATAGGGGTCTGCTGGGTCCTATAGGGATCTGCTGGGTCCTATAGGGGTCTGCTGGGTCCTATGGGGATCTGCTGGGTCCTATGGGGATCTGCTGGGTCCTATGGGGATCTGCTGGGTCCTATAGGGGTCTGCTGGGTCCTATGGGGATCTGCTGGGTCCTATAGGGGTCTGCTGGGTCCTATGGGGATCTGCTGGGTCCTATAGGGGTCTGCTGGGTCCTACAGGGATCTGCTGGGTCCTATAGGGGTCTGCTGGGTCCTACAGGGGTCTGCTGGGTCCTACAGGGATCTGCTGGGTCCTACAGGGGTCTGCTGGGTCCTACAGGGGTCTGCTGGGTCCTATAGGGATCTGCTGGCTCCTATAGGGATCTGCTGGGTCCTATAGGGGTCTGCTGGCTCCTATAGGGATCTGTTGGCTGGATCCTATGGGGACCTGTTGGATCCTATAGGGATCTGTTGGATGCTATAGGGATCTGCTGTCTGGATCCTATGGGGATCTGTTGGATCCTATAGGGATCTGCTGGGTCCTATAGGGATCTGCTGGCTGAATGCTATAGGGATCTGCTGGGTCCTATAGGGATCTGCTGGCTGGGTCCTATGGGGATCTGTTGGATCATATAGGGATCTGCTGGCTGGATGCTATAGGGATCTGTTGGGTCCTATAGGGATCTGCTGGCTGGGTCCTATGGGGATCTGTTGGATCCTATAGGGATCTGCTGGCTGGATCCTATGGGGATCTGTTGGATCCTATAGGGGTCTGTTGGATGCTATAGGGGTCTGTTGGATGCTATAGGGATCTGTTGGATGCTATAGGGATCTGTTGGCTGAATGCTATAGGGATCTGTTGGCTGGGTGCAGCCGTAGTGCTGTGATGGATGGCTGTGTTGGGGTGGAGGTTGGTTTTGGGGCCGTATTGGGGTGTTTCTCACCCATAGAGCTGCCCATGGAGGCAGTGGATGCTCCATCCCTCAGGCTGGTTGTGGCTCTGGGCACATCCCCACGCATAACAGGGGCTTTCCATCCCAGGCGATTGTAGGGTTCTATGAGTGCCCTGGTTGGCATCATTACGGGGGGGGGGCTCAGTGGGGTGCAATATGGGGCTATCATTATGGGGGGGGCTCAGTGGGGTGCAATATGGGGCTATCATTATGGGGGGGGGCTCAGTGGGGTGCAATATGGGGCTATCATTATGGGGGGGGGCTCAGTGGGGTGCAATATGGGGCTATCATTATGGGGGGGGGGCTCAATGGGGTGCAATATGGGGCTATCATTATGGGGGGGGCTCAGTGGGGTGCAATATGGGGCTATCATTATGGGGGGGGCTCAGTGGGGTGCAATATGGGGCTATCATTATGGGGGGGGGCTCAGTGGGGTGCAATATGGGGCTATCATTATGGGGGGGGCTCAGTGGGGTGCAATATGGGGCTATCATTATGGGGGGGGCTCAGTGGGGTGCAATATGGGGCTATCATTATGGGGGGGGGGGGTTGTGGGGTGCAATGTGGGGCTGCTGGGGGTGCTCAGAGCACTTGTAGCTCATGGGGTGATTGCAGGGCTCCCATCCATGGCTTTAAGGCCTCATTCCTCCCTGCTCCAAGGGAGCTTTGCCCCCCACCCCCATGTATTGCATTGCCCACCCCCCCGTGTTCCTCACTGTCCCCATGTCCCTGCAGTGTGTCCTTCTGTGCTGAGCACGCCCGTAGGAACGCGTTGGCCCTTCAGGCTCAGCTGAAGAAATCCAGCCCCGGAGCCGTGAGCGAATCCCTGCTGTGTCAGCTCAGCTCCTACGCCAGGAACGAGCCGGGAAACCAGGGCAGCGAGAGCAGCCGCAGCGAGGCCAGCAGGATCCTGGGTGAGCAGTGGGGCCGGGGGGATCCTATGGGGGTATAGGTGAGCAATGGGGGTTTTATGTGTGTATAGGTGAGCAATGGGGACTTCTATGGGTGTATAGGTGAGCAATGGGGGCTCCTGTGTGTGTATAGGTGAGCAATGGGGGCTGCTGTGTGTGTATAGGTGAGCAATGGGAGTGGGGGGCTCCTATGGGGGTATAGGTGAGCAATGGGGGCTCCTGTGTGTGTATAGGTGAGCAATGGGAGTGGGGGGCTCCTATGGGGGTATAGGTGAGCAGTGGGGGCTTTATGTATGTATAGGTGAGCAATGGGGGCTGCTGTGTGTGTACAGGTGAGCAATGGGGGTGGGGGGCTCCTATGGGGGTATAGGTGAGCAATGGGGGTGGGGGCTTCTATGTGTGTATAGGTGAGCAATGGGGGCTGCTGTGTGTGTATAGGTGAGCAATGGGGGCGGGGGGCTCCTATGTGTGTATAGGTGAGCAATGGGGGCTCCTATGTGTGTATAGGTGAGCAATGGGGGTGGGGGGCTCCTGTGTGTGTATAGGTGAGCAATGGGGGCTCCTGTGTGTGTATAGGTGAGCAATGGGGGCTGCTGTGTGTGTATAGGAGAGCAATGGGGGCTCCTATGTGTGTATTTGTGTCCCTTCCAGCCCCTGTTATATCTCAGCTCCTGGTTGCTCAGTGTCCCACAGTGGGGCTGGGCTATGTGTGCCCCCCCCACCCTGCCCCACAGCCGTGTCCCTCCCGCCCCATAACCGCGTCCCAATGTGGTTGTAGCCCTCGTGGGCTTTGTGCCCCCTCCCGTGTGTCCTCCTATCTGCTGCTGTCACTGTTTCAGATGAGGACAGTTGGAGCGATGGTGAACCCGACCCTGTCACAGTGGATCAGACATGGAGGGGGGACCCGGACAGCGAGGCCGACAGCATCGATAGCGACCAGGAGGATCCTTTAAAGTGAGTTGGGAGCCTCAGGGTGACCTTAATAACATCAGTGTGTGTGTTTTGGGGGGTTGTGGGGCTCAGAGTCGTGGGTTACCCCCATTGGATGCTCTCAGTGCTCTCAGGCTGCATTGGATGCTCTCAGGCCGCATTAGATGCTCTCAGGCCGCATTAGATGCTCTCAGGTTGCATTGGATGCTCTCAGGTTGCATTGGATGCTCTCAGGCTGCATTGGATGCTCTCAGGCTGCATTGGATGCTCTCAGGCTGCATTGGATGCTCTCAGGCTGCATTGGATGCTCTCAGGCTGCATTGGATGCTCTCATGATGCATTAAATGCTCTCAGGTTGCACTGGATGCTCTCAGGTTGCACTGGATGCTCTCAGGTTGCACTGGATGCTCTCAGGCCGCATTAAATGCTCTCAGGTTGCATTAAATGCTCTCAGGCTGCATTGGATGCTCTCAGGCTGCATTAGATGCTCTCAGGTTGCATTAAATGCTCTCAAGCTGCATTAAATGCTCTCAGGTTGCATTAAATGCTCTCAAGCTGCATTAAATGCTCTCAGGTTGCATTAAATGCTCTCAGGTTGCATTAAATGCTCTCAGGTTGCATTAAATGCTCTCAAGCTGCATTAAATGCTCTCAGGTTGCACTGGATGCTCTCAGGTTGCACTGGATGCTCTCAGGCCGCATTAAATGCTCTCAGGCTGCATTGGATGCTCTCAGGTTGCATTGGATGCTCTCAGGCCGCATTGGATGCTCTCAGGCCGCATTGGATGCTCTCAGGCCGCATTAGTTGCTCTCAGGCCGCATTAGATGCTCTCAGGCTGCATTAGATGCTCTCAGGCTGCATTAGATGCTCTCAGGCTGCATTAGATGCTCTCACATTGCATTAGATGCTCTCACATTGCATTAAATGCTCTCATTCCATGCTGTGCTCTGTGTGTCCTGCAGACACGCAGGTGTGTACACAGCGGAGGAGGTTGCTCTGATCATGCGTGAGAAGCTGATCCGCCTGCAGTCTCTGTACATCGACCAGTTCAAGCGGCTGCAGCATTTGCTGAAGGAGAAGAAGCGGCGCTTCCTGCACGGCCGCAAGGCGGAGCACGACGCTGTGGGTCAGTGGGGGCAGCTGCAGGTGGGGGGGGGTGGCGTCTTTTGGGGTTAGATTTGCTGTTATTGGGTCCCATGCAAACAAGGCAGGAATTGATGCTGCTCAGTGCTGCAGGTGGGACTCAATGCTGCAGGTGGGACCTAGTGCTGCAGGTGGGACCTAGTGCTGCAGGTGGGACTTGGTGCTGCAGGTGGGACTTGGTGCTGCAGGTGGGACTCGGTGCTGCAGGTGGGACTCGGTGCTGCAGGTGGGACTGAGTGCTGCAGGTGGGACCGAGTGCTGCAGGTGGGACCGAGTGCTGCAGGTGGGACCGAGTGCTGCAGGTGGGACTCGGTGCTGCAGGTGGGACTTGGTGCTGCAGGTGGGACTGAGTGCTGCAGGTGGGACTCAATGCTGCAGGTGGGACTCGGTGCTGCAGGTGGGACTCGGTGCTGCAGGTGGGACTGAGTGCTGCAGGTGGGACCTAGTGCTGCAGGTGGGACCCGGTGCTGCAGGTGGGACCCGGTGCTGCAGGTGGGACTCGGTGCTGCAGGTGGGACTCGGTGCTGCAGGTGGGACTCAGTGCTGCAGGTGGGACTCAGTGCTGCAGGTGGGACTCAGTGCTGCTGTCCCTGACCCCCCCTGTCCCCCCCCATAGGCAGCAGCCTCCTGACGGGACCCGAAGGACTCACAGCCAAGGAAAGGGACAACCTGCGGCGCCTCAAGTGCCTGCGCCGTTACCGGCAGCGTTACGGCGTGGAGGCGCTGCTGCACCGGCAGCTCAAGGAGCGCAGGGTGATGGCGACCGACGGCGCCGCACAGCAGGTGGGGGGGGGTTACAGCCCCTTCCAGTACCCCCCAGTCACACCATTCCTCCATTCCGATCCGGATTTACCCTGGGGGGGGGTTCCTCTATAGGCAGCCATTGCTCTGACTCTCCCCCCCCCCCCCCAGGCTCACACCACTCGCTCCAGCCAACGATGTTTGGCCTTTGTGGACGACGTGCGCTGCTCCAACCCATCGCTGCCCATGGCCCGGCACTGCCTGACTCGTATCCTTCCATTCTATACCCTGGGACCCCCCCCAGCCCATGTGGGGGCTCCTCATTCCCCCTCCCCCATTTCCGGCCCTCAATCAAGGCCTGCGGTTTGCTGTAGCCGCTGGTTTCAAACAGGAGCCCAGAGCAATGTTTTCCTGCTGGGTGCTGGCTGAGCTCGGGCACCACGAGGGCACGGCTGGGCACCGGAGGTGGACATGGGACCCCCACCCAAATGGGGGGGCAGCAGGGGGGGGATGAGCTCATGGGCTCAGTGCTGGGAGCTTATGGGGGGGGGCAAGGAGGGCAGGATGCAGCCCCCCCCATAGCAATGCACTGAGCAAGGCAGGGAGCAGCTGGATCCATCCGAGCAAGGGGGGGGGTGTTGGGGGGGGGAGGATAAAGCAGGGCTGGGTTCCCATTTCCCATGCAGGTCACCCCTGTGGCCCCTCAGAGCTGAATTCAGTTGGGAAATGGGGTCAGACTGGGAGTTTTCTGCCAACATCCGCAGGGCTGAGCTTCGTTTTCCTGTCCCATACAGGGGGGAGGGGGCTGGAAAGGGGGGACGTGTCGGGTCGCAGATCCTGAGGTTTGACCCCAAAGTGGAGCTCAGTGCTCAGCACCCCATGGGTGATTGGGGTGATGGGGGTTATGGGGTGAATAGGGGTGGATGTGGGTCCAGTTGGTGCTGAGCCCAGAGATGGGTTTTGAAAGCTGGGGTCACTGCTCCACGCAGCTGCGGTGCTGGTGATGAAAGGCAGGAAATCCCATATAAACACCCCAGACAGGAATTGGGTTTTTCCATAGGAAGGAAATAGGGTGGAAGCAGCGGGACCACAGCCCTGGCTGTGGGGGGGCACTGCAGCCATTGGAGATGCTCTGATATGGGGAGCTGTGGGGGTCCCGTCCATGGGGCTGCTCGCTACCATGGGGTCTGATGGCCTTTGGGGTCCCATTGTGGGGTCCCTTTATGGGGTCCCTTTATGGGGTCCCTTCCCACTCAGCCATCCTGTGGTCTTTCAGTCCAACCCACCCACTCAGTGGTTCTATATCCATCATATCCCCTCCAACCCCTCTATGGTGGGATCATCTTGGAGGTCCCTTCTGTCCCATCCCACCCCGTGGTTCCATGATCTTAAAGGTCCCTTCCAACCCATCCCATGGTTCCATCCTATTTGAGATCCAACCCAACCATCCCATGGTTCCATGATCCTTGGGGTCCCTTCCAACCCACCCACCCATGGTCCTCCAACCCATCCCATGGTTCCATCATCTTAAAGGTCCCTTCCAACCCAACCCATCCCATGGTTCCCTCTTATTTAAGATCCAACCCAACCATCCCATGGTGCCACGATCTTAAAGGTCCTTTCCATCCCAACCATCCTATGGTCCCATCCTATTTGAGGTCTCTTCTGTTCCAGCCCATTCCATGGTTCCATGGTCTTTGAGGTCCCTTCCAACCCAGCCATCCTGTGGTTCCATCCTATTTAAGATCCCACCCAACCACTCATGGTTCCATGATTTTAAGATCCTTCCAACCCAACCATCCCATGGTCCCATCCTATATAAGATCCAACCCAACCATCCCATGGTCCCATGGTCTTTGAGGTCCCTTCTATCCCGGCCCATTCCATGTTTCCATGATTTTAAGGTCCTTCCAACCCAACCACTCCATGGTTCCATGATCTTTAAGGTCCCTTCCAACCCAGCTCATCCCATGGTCCCATCCTATTTGAGGTCCAACCCAACCATCCATGGTTCCATGATCTTCGAGGTCTCTTCCAACCCTCCTACCCTTGGTCCTCCAGCCCATTCCATGGTCCCATGATTTTAAGGTCCCTTCCAACCCAACCCATCCCATGGTTCCCTCCTATTTAAGATCCAACCCAAACATCCCATGGTGCCACGATCTTAAAGGTCCTTTCCATCCCAACCATCCTATGGTCCCATCCTATTTGAGGTCTCTTCTGTTCCAGCCCATTCCATGGTTCCATGGTCTTTGAGGTCCCTTCCAACCCAGCCATCCTGTGGTTCCATCCTATATAAGATCCCACCCAACCACCCCATGGTTCCATGATTTTAAGATCCTTCCAACCCAACCCATCCCATGGTCTCATCCTATTTGAGGTCCAACCCAACCATCCAATGGTTCCATGATCTTTAAGGTCCCTTCCAACCCTCCCACCCATGGTCCTCCAACCCATCCCATGGTCCCATGATTTTAAGGTCCTTCCAACCCAACCCATCCCATGGTCCCATCCTATATAAGATCCAACCCAACCATCCCATGGTCCCACGGTCTTTGAGGTCCCTTCTATCCCGGCCTATTCCATGTTTCCATGATTTTAAGGTCCTTCCAACCCAACTCATCCCATGGTCCCATCCTATTTGAGGTCCAACCCAACAATCCAATGGTTCCATGATCTTTAAGGTCCCTTCCAACCCAACCCATCCCATGGTCCCATCCTATTTTAGATCCAACCCAACCATCCCATGGTTCCATGATCTTAAAGGTCCCTTCCATCCCACCCCTGGTCCTCCATCCCATCCCATCCCATCCCATCCCATCCCATCCCATCCCATCCCATCCCATCCCATCCCATCCCATCCCATCCCATGTTTCCACAACCCTTCAGCTCCCATCCCACCCCCTCCATGACTCCCTGCCCTCACTCTGTCTCCACCCCACACGTTTCCCTTGACCCCCATCTCACAGACATCTGCCAGGACTCCAACCAGACGCTGTTCAGACCCTGCCAGGGCTCGGAGGAGGTTCCGTGCAACAAACCCGTCCCCGTCAGCCTGTCGGAGGAGCCGTGCTGCCCGCTGCACCTTCGCCTGCCCCCGCAGCTCTACGTCCCGGAGCAGGTTCTGCCCGGCCCTGAGGAGCTGGAGGCGGCTCCCACCGACCTGTACCTGAGCGCGGCCGAGCTGCAGCCCAGCGAGAGCCTGCCCCTGGAGTTCAGTGATGTGAGCTGGGGGATGGTGGGGAGGGTGGGCCTCCAACACAACCATCCCATTGTCTTCCAACCCAGCCATCCCATGGTGTCCCAGCCATCCCATAGTTCTGCAACCCAACCATCCCATGGGCCTCCAACCCAACCATCCCATGGTCCTCCAGCCCAACCATCCCATAGTCCTCCAACCCAACTATCCCATAGTCCTCCAACCCAACCATCCCATAGTCCTCCAACCCGACCATCCCATGGTGTCCCAGACATCCCATAGTTCTGCAACCCAACCATCCCATGGGCCTCCAACACAACTGTCCTATGGTCCTCCAACCCAACCATCCAATGGTGTTCCAGCCATCCCATGGTCCTCCAACCCAACCATCCCATGGTCCTCCAACCCAACCATCCCATAGTCCTCCAACCCAACCATCCCATGGTCCTCCAACCTGACCGTCCTGTGGTGTTCCAACCATCCCTTGGTCTTCCAACCCAACCATGCCATGGCCATCTAACCCAACTATCCCATGGTCCTCCAACCCAACCATCCTATAGTCCTCCAACCCAACTATCCCATGGGCCTCCAGCCCAGCTTTACTATGGTCTTCCAACCCAGCCATCCCATGGTGTTCCAACTATCCCTTGGTCCTCCAACCCAACTGTCTTATCATCCACCAACCCAACCATCCCATAGTCCTCTAACCCAACTGTCCTATGGTCTTCCAACCCAGCCATCCCATGGTGTTCCAACCATCCCTTGGTCCTCCAACCCACCCATCCCATGGTTCCATCACCTTGAATATCCCAACCCACCCATCCCATAGTTCTCCATGGCCCCATGATAAGAACCTTCCATCCCATCCCACCCCACGGCTCCATCACCTTGAAGGTCTCCCTCAGCTCTTCATCCCACCTGCTCATCATCCCCTGCCCCACAAGCAGCAGCTCTATATTGGGTCTGGGGGCTCCGGGACCCGTCCTGATGCCCCCCTGCCCCCCGTGCTGCCCCCCAGGACCTGGACGTGGTGGGTGAGGGGCTGCAGTGCCCCCCATCCCCTCTGCTCTTCGATCCATCCGCCGGCCTCGCTCCGTCCATGCGGGATGTGGCTGAAGCCCCCATTGACATTTTGGCCTTGGAGGACCCCCCCCACGCCGCCGCCCCCCCCCCACACGTGGCACCCGCAGACGGGGGGACCCACAGCTGCCCCACGGCCACGGGGTCACCCGCACAGGTGAGGAATGGAGCAGTGCTGCTGGCTTATGGGTCACCCCATAGCCCGTATCATGGGGGGCTGGGGGGGACCCCATAGCCCTGGGGGCTGGGAGACCCCATACCCTGTATCCTGGGGGGCAGTGGGTGACCCCATACCCCATATCCCAGAGGCAGTAGGTGACTCTACCCCATATCCATGGGGCAGTGGGTGACCCCATATCCTATATGCTGGGGGTGGGCAGTGGGTGACCCTATATCCCATATCATGGGGGGCCGTAGGTGATCCTATACCCTGTATTCTGGGGGCAGTGGGTGACCCCTTACCCTATATTTAGGGGCAATGGGTGGCCCCATATCCTATATCCTGGGGTCAGTGAATGACTCCAAACCCCATATCCTGGGGGGGCAGTGGGTGATCCCATATCCTATATCCTGGGGGGTGGGCAGTGGGTGACCCTATATCCCATATCCTGGGGGGCCATAGTTGATCCTATACCCCATATTCTGGGGGCAGTGGGTGACCCCATATCCTATATGTTGGGAGGGCAGTGGGACCCTATACCCCCAAGGGCAGTGGGTTACCCTATATCCCATATCATGGAGGGCTGTAGGTGATCCCATACCCTATATCCTGGGGGGCAGTGGCTGACCCCTTACCCTATATTTAGGGTCAGTGGGTGACCCCATATCCCCGAGGGGGGCCAAGATATGAACATAGGGTATGTGACCCCATATCCTGTAGGACAATATGTGACCCATAACTGGGGCAATGTCTGACCCCATCCATTCAGGGCGGTGTCCCCCCCATCCCCACATCCCCTCCCCCTTTTAGGGCCGGCAGCCCCCCCCCCATCCCCATTATTCCCCCCCCCCATCCCGGCCCTGACTGAAAGCCTTCGGTTCCCCCATAACCGCCGGCTTCAAGCAGGAGCCCATAGAGCCGCTCTCAGTCTGTCGGACCCCCGACCCCACAATGGGGGCACCCGGTTCGTATGGGAGCCACACGGGGACAAACGACCCCCCCCCAATAAACCCCCCCACCCCATTACCCCCCCATTATCCCCCCTCATTGCCCCCCTTTTATCCCCACAGAGCACCCCCCGCCCTGAGGACCCCCCCAATGGGACCCTGCAGCCCCCGGCTGGGAGCTGAGCCCACGACCCCCCCCCCCCAATGGGTGAGTTGTGGGGGGGGGCGGTGGGGTGAGCCCCCCCCCCCCACCAGCGGTGACCCCCATCATGGGGGGGGGCTGTGATGGGATCGGATGGTGTGGGAGGGGGGGTGTCATCCTGTCCCTCCCCCACAATAAAGGCATTGGATGGGAGCAGTGTGTGTCTGTGATGGGGGGGGGCAGATATTGGGGGGGGGGGCAAATATGGGGGCAGATTATGGGGGGTTATGAGGTGTTTATAGGGGTTATGGGGTGTTTATTGGGTATTATGGGGTGTTTATAGGGGTTATGAGGTGTTTATGGGGGTTATGGGGTGTTTATAGGGGTTATGGGGTGGTTATGGGGGGTATTATGGGCTTTAATGGGGGTTATGGGGTATTATGGGGTGTTTATGGGGGGTTATGGGGGTTATTGGGGTTATTATGGGCTTTTTTGGGGGTTATGGGGTATTATGGGGGTTATGGTGTGTTTATAGGGGTTATGGGGGCTTATGGGGTATTATGGGGGTGTTATGGGGTGTTTATGGGGTATTATGGGGGGTTATGGGGGTTATGGGGTATTATGGAGTATTATGGGAGGGTTATGGGGGTTTATGGGGGCTATGGGGTGTTTATGGGGTGTTTATGGGGGTTTATGGGGGGGTTAAGGGGTGTTTATGGGGTATTTAGGGGGTTATGGGGGGGTTATGGGTTGTTATAGGGTTTATGGGGGGGTTATGGGGTGTTATGGGGGTTTATTGGGGTTATGGGGTGTTATGGGGTATTATGGGGTGTTTATGGGGGGTTATGGGGTGTTATGGGGGGGTTATGGGGTGTTTATGGGGTATTATGGGGGGTTTATGGGGGTTATGGGGTGTTATGGGGGTCATGGGGTGTTTATGGGGGTTATTATGGGGGTTATTATTGGGGTTATGGGGGGTTTATGGGGGTTTATAGGGGTTATGGGGTGTTATGGGGGTTATTATGGGGTGTTCTGGGGTATTACGGGGTTTATGGAGTGTTTATGGGGGGTTATGGGGGGTTATGGGGTGTTTATAGGGGTCATGGGGTGTTTATGGGGGGTATTATGGGTTATTATGGGGTTTATGGGGTTTATGGGGTTTATGGGGCGCTGGAAAGGCGAATTTGGACCCAAAAACCCCAAATTCCGGCCGGCACCGCCCCGCGCGCTGATTGGCCGAGAGCACGAAACGCTCCGGCCCCTCCCTGAAGCTGATTGGTGGAAAGCGCAGCACCATCCATCCGTCCCGATTGCGCTCATTGGCGGAGCGCTCAGCCCTCTCCACCCTCCTCGAGCGCTGATTAGCTCACACCTCACTCCCCTCCTCCCTTCCTCTGGGCTCTGATTGGTCAGCGCTCAGATTGGGGGCGTGGCCCATCCCGGTGCGGCGTGACGTCACCACAGGACCCCCCCCCCCCCAATCCAACATGGCGGCGCCGCCGGATCGTCCGGTGAGAACGAGGGGGGGGGGAACCGGGATGGGGGGGGGGGGTCGTGGGGGTGTGGGACCCGAACTGACCCCCCGCTGTGCCCGCAGGTGACCCCGCCTTGAAGGGGGGGGGTCCCGTTTGTGGCTCCATCCGTCCGAACATCCGCCCCCCCCCCCCAACATCACCGCCCCCCCCAACATGGCGGACAGCGCGACCGAGATGGAGGGGGGGGGCGGGGGGGGGGGGAACCGGGAACTGCTGCAACGGCTGAAGGAGCTGGAGGTACCGGACAGACCCCCCCACTTCCGGGGACCCCATTAACCCACTTCCGGGGTCCCCCCACTTCCGGTGCCCCCCATATTTGTGCCCCCTCCCCCCCCCCCCCCAGGAGGAGAACGCGGCGCTGGTTCAGGCCAATGAGAATCAACGGGAGACGTACGAGAGGTGCCTGGATGAGGTATAGGGGGTTATATGGGGGTTATAGGGGGGGATGTGGGGTTATATGGGGGGATATGGGGTTATACGGGGGGATATGGGGGTTTTATGGGGGGATATGGGGTTATACGGGGGTTATGTGGGGGGATATGGTGGTTATGTGGGGGGATATGGGGGTTATATGGCGGGATATGGGGGTTATATGGGGGCTATATGGGGTTATATGGGGTTATATGGGGGGATATGGGGGTTATACGGGGTTATATGGGGGCATATGGGGGTTATATGGGGGGATATGGGGTTATATGGGGTTATAGGGGGGGATATGGGGGTGATATGGGGGGATATGAGGGTTATATGGGGGGATATGGGGGGATATGTGGTTATATGGGGTTATATGGGGTTATAGGGGGGGGATATGGGGTTATATGGGGGGATATGGGGTTATATGGGGGGATATGGGGGTTATATGGAGGGATATGGGGGTTATATGTGGTTATATGGGGTTATATGGGGGGGTATGGGGTTATATGGGGGAATATGGGGTTATATGGGATATATGGGGCTATATGGGGGGATATGGGGGTTGTATGGGGGGATATGGGGGGGTATGGGAGTTATGGGGTGTTATATGGTGGTTATGTGGGGGGATATGGGAGTTATATGGGGTTATATGGGGGTTATGGGGTTATATGGGGGTTATATGGGGGGATATTGGGGTGATATGGGGGGATATGGGGGTTATATGGGGTTATTTGGGGTGATATGGAGTTATATGGGGGTTATATGGGGGTTATATGGGGCTATATGGGGTTATATGGGGGGATATGGGGTTATTTGGGGGGATATGGGGGTTATATGGGGTTTTTATGGGGTTATATGGGGGTTATATGGTGTTATATGGGGGTTATGGGGCTGCTGCCCCCCCACACTGTGACCCATAACCAACCCCCCCCCCCATTATCCCGCTGTGCCCAGCAGGTCGCCAATCACGTGGTGCAGGCGCTGCTCAACCAGAAGGTGGGGGGGGCAATGTGTGGGGCTGGGGGGGTATAGGGGTGTGTATGGGGGGCTATGGGGGTCTGTGTATATATGGGGTGGGGGGGGGCATAGGGGGTCTGTATGTATATGGGGGGCCATGGAGTGTGTATATATGGGGTTGGGGGGGCCATAAGGGTGTGTATATATGGGGCTGTGGGGGCTGTGGGGCTGGGGGGGTATAGGGGTGTGTATGTATATGGGGGGCTATGTGGGTGTGTGTATATATGGGGTTGGGGGGGGGGCATAGGGGTCTGTATATATATGGGGGCTATGGGGGTGTGTATATATATATGGGATGGGGGGGTGCATAGAAGGTCTGTATGTATATGGGAGGCCATGGGGTGTGTGTATATGGGGGGGGGGGTTGTATGTCCCATCTATGGGGGTGGAGCTGATACCCCCCCCCCCCCCCCATTTTGCCCCCCAGGATTTGAGGGAGGAATGTCTGAAGCTGAAGAAGCGCGTGGCAGAATTGGAGCGACAGAACCGGGCACTGAGCGACCTGTGCCAGCAGCGCCTGCAGCCCCCGGGACCCACAGCACAGGTCGGTGTGGGGCTGGGGGAGCTATGGGGCTGTGGGGGGGGGCTGTGGGGCTGGGGGAGCTATGGGGCTGGGGGGGGGCTGTGGGGCTGGGGGGGGGGGGCTGTGGGGCTGAGGATGGGGCTATGGGGCTGGGGTTGGGCTATAGGGCAGGGTGTGGGGGCTCTGGGGCTGGTGTGGGGGTTATGGGGCTGGGGGGGGTTATGGGGCTGAGGAAGGGGCTATGGGGCTGGGGAGGGGGCTATGGGGCTGAGGGGGGGCTATGAGGCTGGGGGTGGGCTGTGGGGCTGGGGGTGGGCTATGGGGCAGGGTGTGAGGGGTATGGGGCTGGGGCTGTGGGGGGGCTGTAGGGCTGAGTGTGGGGGCTAGGGGCCTGGGGAGGGGGCTATGGGGCTGAGGAAGGGGCTATGGAGCTGGGGAGGGGGCTGTGGGGCTGGGGGTGGGCTATGGGGCAGGTTGTGGGGGCTATGGGGCTGAAGGGGGGGCTATGGGGCTGGGGTGGGCTATGGAGCTGGGGGTGAGGGCTGTAGGGCTGGTGGTGGGCTATGGGGCAGGGTGTGGTGGTTATGGGGCAGGGTGTCAGGGCTATGGGTCTGGGGGTGGGCTATGGGGCTGGGGGGGTTGTATGGGGCTGTGCCCCCTAAGTCATTCTATGCCCCCCCCCCATGGTGTCATTCTCTGTCCCCTCCAGCTGCTCCCTCTGTCCCCGGACCCCCCCGCAGCCCTGAGCGCCCACCCCCCCCCCCACCACCGCCCCACAACTGCTGCGCCCCCCCAGCACAGGTGGGTACCCTCAGACCCCCCCCCATCACCCCACAACCTCCCCATCCCCATGGGGTGATACAGCCCTGACCCCCCCCCATCCCTTCCCCTCCAGGTCACCCCATTGGGACCCCCGTCGTGCTCCGCTCTCAGCCCCCCCCCTGCCCCACGGCCGCCCCCCCCCTGGACGCTCTGTCCCCGTTCCTAAAGAAGAAGGCTCAGATCCTGGAGGTGCTGCGCAGATTGGAGCAGGAAACGGACCCTCTGCTGGGACCCCCCCCCGCAGCGCCCCCCCCACCCCCGACCCCCCCCGAGCCCCATATTTGGGGCCGTACGAGGAGGGGAGCCCCGATGGGGGCTGCCCCCCACACCTGGGGGTCCCAGCGGCCCCATTGCTGTCCCCGTCCAAAGGCCTCAAGGGGTCGGGACCCCCCCCCGCATTACGGCTCAGCCCGCAGCTGCCCCGCACCTCCCGCATCCCCTGCCGCAGCGGCCCCCCCGAAACGCCCCCCGAGAGCCCCGGCTGCCCCAGCCCCACACTTATGGGGCGGCTCCATCCCCCCAGCCCCACACTTATGGGGCGGCTCCATCCCCCCAGCCCCACACTTATGGGGCGGCTCCATCCCCCCAGCCCCACACTTACGGGGCGGCTCCATCCCCCCAGCCCCACACTTATGGGGCGGCTCCGTCCCCCCAGCCCCACACTTATGGGGCAGCTCCATCCCCCCAGCCCCACACTTATGGGGCGGCTCCATCCCCCCAGCCCCACTCTCATAGCTCAGCCCTCCCCCCCCAGCCCCACACCTGCGGGACTCCCCAACCACACGGACCCCCCCAGCCCCACACTTATGGGGCAGCCCCCCACCCTTACGACCCCCCCCCTCCCCCCCCGTCCATCACCCCGGACCGAGCAGCCTCGTCCCCCCCCAGCTCCCATCGCTCCGTTTCTGGGGCTCCATCTCAGTGTCGCCGCCCCTTTAAAAAACCCCCCGACTCTTTTTCCTGTCCCCCCCCCTCAAAGACCGGCCGGGGGCTCCGACCAAACCCTGCTGCCCCGGGGGGGGGCGACCCTTAAACCGGAGCAGCCGAAGCGGCTCGAAACCCCCCGAGCCCATGAATGGGGGGGGGGGGCAGCGGGGCCGGCCGGGTGGGGGGGGTAATAGTGGGGTCAGACCCCCCCCCACCGGCTCCGCCCCCCCCCAGGGAGGCGCCCATTCGGCCATAGAAGAGAAAGTGATGAAAGGGATCGAGGAAAATGTATTGAGGCTGCAGGGGGGGGGGGGGACGGCAAAGGGCGGCCCGGGGGGGGCGGGGGGGGCGTGGGGGGGGGCTT